>NC_073412.1:13224103-13479103 GCF_028641065.1 Leucoraja erinaceus | reverse complement strand
AGTTGAAACTTTTAATTATATAGATTTAGACAGGGAATCTTGGTAAGTTGGGCCGAAAGGCCTGTTTCCATGCTTTATGACTATGATCTCCTCTGGCAGCACGTTCCATGCACCCACCTCTGGTTCCTATTACATTTTTCACCTCGCCTTAAAGCGATGTCCTCTGATTCTTGATTCCCCTACTGGGTATTCATTAAAAAGACTGCATTCAAACCTTGGCTTCCAATTCATTGGCTTACCCTAGACATAGTACAGGAGAGTCACAGTGGAAGAAGCAGCAAACTATCGCGATATGCGTGCATTTATTCTGCATGCAGTCTACAAGCCCCTACGTGTGAGCTTCAAGGCTCTGTCGGCTGTGGGTATGATTGAACACGCTGCCTGGAACAGGCTCAGTGCTGTGGGTAACCGCTGTGTGTTTGTACAGTATGCCTTGTGTGCGATTTCCAGCCAGGTTCTTGACACCAGCACTGAGTGATGGAGCCAAAGCAAAACACTGCTGGAAATCTGATATAAAACTAGCAAACATTCGTCAGGATGCTTCTCCATGCAGAGAACCAGACCTCAGTTTCTGTCAGAACTGCAAGGATTACAGATTTTGGCTGTCTTAGCAACACAAATAGGATGCACCTGCCACTTGTCAATGACAAATGCATCGTCTGTCTCTCTCCATTCCTGGGGAAATTGCTGTTTGTGTGCATTCCTTATCAACTTCCAGGTGTCCCGAGTACCTAACTTCTAGCGTACCAGGTGGGACAGGCAAGCATTGCAGCCAATATGTGCACAGCTGTGCAGTTTTAATGTTTGTTTGCAGGGACGAGACATGACTGACCAGGGCAGCATCGCTTGCTCATCCCTAATTGCCCTTTGTGAATGTGGTGACGAGTGCCTGAGACCATAGAACAGTCCAGCCGAGGTACAGGCTCTTTGTCCCACAATGTCTGTCCCGAACATAGCACCAAGGTAAATTAATCGCATCTGCTAAAGGACTCTTAAAGCTGTACAGCACAGAAACGGGTCCTTATGCCCCTGTTCCACTTAGGCGACTTTTTAGGCGAGTGCAGGAGACTCTGCGCTCGCCACATGTTCGCTGGCGGTCTCTGGTGAGTCTCCTTCATGGTCGCGAGGAGTTCCCGCATTCTGGGAAATAGTCGCGGCCTCTGTATGGTCGGCGCAAAATTTTCAACATGTTGCGGCGACCACGGAGATAATCGATAATCCTGTAGTTGTAGGTGCGGTTGTAGTGGGGTCGCCATGTAGTTGTAGATAGTCAAAGTAGTCGTAGGTAGTTTTAGTTTTAGTTAATCGCCTTTGCTGACCGCCTTTTGTTAATCGCCTTTGCCATTTTCATTGGCTCATTGGGGGAAAAAAACGTAAGCAGGAATTTTCAGAACCAAGGATAACCGACCGGTAATGTTAAATGTCCGCCGAACTTCATAGCTGTGTATCTCTAGCTTATTAAAAGTTGTCTCCACTCCTTCTCCACCCCTTCTCCCCCCCTCTTTTAAAGGACTTACCACTGTGCTAGCCGTCTTAATTACAGCGCCAACGTTCCTGTTCATCGTGGTGTGTGACTGTATCACCTTGGCTTTGCATTGTGTGAATTTTAGACAGCGTTCTCCCTCCCCCTCCCCCGCTTGCCCTGCCCCCGCCTTTGCGATGTGTTTGTGTCTGTGTGTGTGTTCCACTCTGACAGTCGCCGTTCCAGTTCCCGGTTTTTCAGGCCATTGCCGGCAACTTGAGAATTGCCTAAGTGGGACAGGCACTCTACCCCAAGGTCAGACTGATATATTCAGTGGGATCCAACTCCATAACTCTTTGATGTACGGTGGGATCTTGTGATCCAAGTTCATAACTCCTTAATGAATAGAGGGATCTTGTGGTCCAAGTCAATAACTCCCTGAAAGTGGCAACACCCTAGCGTGTGGGTAGTGGATGAGATAGTGGGATAACATAGAACCATTGTGGATGGGTGATCAATGGTCAATGTGGACTCAGTAGGTTGAAGGGCCTGTTTCCATGATGTATCTCTAAAAATAAAACAAGTAGTGGTTAAGAAGGCAGATACAGTGCCTTCAGAAAGTATTCAGACCCCTTCACTTTTCCACATTTTGTTACGTTACAGCATTATTTTAAAATAGATTAAATTCATTTTTTTATCATCAATCTACACACAATACCCCCGAATGAAGAAGTGAAAACAGGTGTTTAGAAATTTTTGCAAAGTAATTAAAAATAAATAACTGAAATATCACATTTACATAAGTATTCAGACCCTTTGCTATGACACAAAATTGAGCTTAGGTTCATCCTGTTTCCATTGATTATCCCTGAGCTGTTTCTACAACTTGATTGAAATCCACCAGTGGTAAATTAAATTGATTGGACGGGCACACAACTGTCTATATAAGGTCCCACAGTTGACCGTGCATGTCAGAGCAAAAATCAAGCCTGAAGACAAAGGTGTTGTCCGTAGATCTCCGAGAAAAGATTGTGTCGAGACACAGATCTGGGGAAAGGCATAAAACTATTTCTGCAGCATTGCAGGTCCCGAAGAGCACAGTGGCCTCCGTCATTCTTAAATGGAAGAACTTTGGAACCACCATGACTCTTCATAGAGCTGGCCGCCCGGCCAAACTGAGCAATCGGGAGAGAAGGGCCTTAATTAGAGCTCCAGTTCCTCTGTGGAGATGGGAGAACCTTCCAGAAGGACAACTATATCTGCACCACTCCATCAATCAGGTCTTTATGGTAGAGTGGCCAGCCGGAAGCCACTCCTCAGTAAAAGGCACATGACAGCCCGCTTGGAGTTTGCCAAAAGGCATGAGAAACAAGATTCTCTGGTCTAATGAAACCAAGATTCCAACAACTCTTTGGCCTGAATGCCAAGCGTAACATCTGGAGGAAACCAGGCACCTCTCATCACCTGGCCAATACCATACCTACGGTGAAGCATGGTGGTGGCAGTATCATGCTGTGGGGATGTTTTTCTGCGGCAGGAACTGGGAGACTAGACAGGATCGAGGGAAAGATGAACGGAGCAAAGTACAAAGAGATCCTTCTTGAAAATCTACTCCAGAGCATTCTGGACCTCAGACTGGGGCAGAGGTTCACCTTCCAACAGGACAACGACCCTAAGAACACAGCCAAGACAATGCAGGAGTGGCTTTGTGACAAATCTGTGAATGTCCTTGAGTGGCCCAGCCAGAGCCAGGACTTGAACCCGATCAAACATCTCTGGAGGGACCTGAAAATAGCTGTGCCTCGATGCTCCCCATCCAACCTAACAGAGCTTGAGAGGATCTGCAGAGAAGTATGGTAGAAATTACCCAAATACAGGTGTGCCAAGCTTGTAGCGTCATACCCAAGAAGACTTGAGGCTGTAATCACTACCAAAGGTGCGCCAACATAGTACTAAGGGTCTGAATACTTTCTGAATGCACTGCAGTATGTTTGCTTTCAAAGGTCGGGGTATTGAGTATAACTCAGAATGCAGCTTTATCGGGCTTTGGTTAGGCTGCATTACAGGAAGGATGCGGCGACTTTGGAAATGGTGGAGTGGAGGTTTATCAGTATGATGCCTGGATTAGGGGTCATTAACTAGAGCGAGATTGGGCAGATGGATTATTTTCTCTGAAACGCTGGAAATTGCGGCGAGACCTGAAAGAAATATTGATAAGAAGCAATTATGAGAGGCATGGGTAGGGTACACAGTCAAAACCCATTTCAAAGGAGTGAAAAATCAAATGCCAGAGGATATACCTTTAAGGTGAGGGAGCAAAGTTTAATGGAAAGCTTTTTTACATAGACGTTGGTGAGTGCCTGGAATGCATTGCCAGGGGTATTGAGACAGATACGATAGAGGTATTTAAGGGACTTTTGGATAGGCAGGGAATGGGGGGGAGATGGATTATGTGGAAACTAATATGGCATCACATTCGGTACAGGCACTATGGGCCAAAAGGCTTGTTCTTGTACGATACGAAAGAGCTTTATTTATTCCAGGAGGGAAATTGATCTGCCAACATTCATAAAGCACAAAATATATGAAACATGAAATTAAAGCAATGAGTGGAAAGGATTGGGGATGTGCAAATGGGAGGGGGGTGGGGGGGGAGTCAGTCTACCCCATGACAGAAGGGGGAGGTATTGTACTGTTTGATAGGCACAGGGATGAAGGATCTCCTGTGGCGTTCTGTGCTGCATATTGCTTGTGCTGTCCTGTTCTGTTCTATGTCCCTCTGGTTCATCAACACCCTTAAGTGCCCTATCATTTACTGTATAGGTCTTGTGAAGTGAAGATATTTCTTGTGGTGTGGCTAAATGGTCTGAGCTCCATTGTTCTATAATTAATAAGTTTATAAATAGGTTTATTGGCCAAGTATGTACACATACAAGGATATAATGGGTGTTCCAGCCATCTTCTGCAGGCTCTTTTTGCCCTCACAGCTCCAATCTATGGTCTGCTAGCCGTAGTCGTACAGCTGGTTGAGCTCCTGCCTCACAGCGTTCCGGGATTGGATCCTGAACTCGGGAACTGTGTGACAGGACCTTGGGTAAATATGCCACTGTCCTAACCCAAAATCTGCCACTAGCCTTTTAATATAGTAGTGATGAGCAAATAAGGCCTGACTTTGACGGGATGACTCGGCAGAAGACGGGCACTGCTAAACTAATCTCTCAGTACGCTGGGAGACAAAAATGCTGGAGAAACTCAGCAGGTGAGGCAGCATCTATGGAGTGAAGGAAATAGGCAACGTTTCTGGCCGAAACCCTTCTTCAGACCTGAAACGTTGCCTATTTCCTTCGCTCCATAAATGTTGCCTCATCCACTGAGTTTCTCTAGCATTTTTGTCGACCTTCGATTTTCCAGCATCTGTAGTTCCTTCTTAAACATTCTCTCAGTACGCTGTTGGCCTCAGAAAATCTCTGGTCTGTTCCCTCTCAACATCGGAAATAAAGTTTGAGTTGAGTTGAATTTATTGTTACGTGTACCGAGCTACAGTGAAAACCTGTGTTACATGGTAACAAGTCAGCGGAAACACAATACGTGATTACAATCATCCACTGTTTACAGATACATGATAAAGGGAATAACATAAATAACATTTAGTGTAAGATAAAGTCCAATCAACGATAGTCCAAGGGTCTCCAATGAGGTAGATAGTAGCTCAGGATTGCTCTCTGGTTGTTAATAGGTGAATAAAAAGCTGAAAATGCTGTAAACACTGAGACTATAATGGAGATGCTGCCTAATCTGCTGGGAGTTTTCAGCATTTTCTGATTTTATTTCATATTTCCATAATCTGCAGCCTTTTTCCTTTCAACCTGCCAATGTTTACTCTGTTTCAACAAAACTAAACGGCTTTAGAAGTGTGAAAGCTGCATGGTTAATGACGTCAATGGGACAGCATCTCAGGAAAGGCATAACAGTGGTGATGTCGGAAAGATAGGAAAGCTTTGTGAGATGTTTGGCTTAGGGTTTTGGTTGTCTGCCTGTGTACATACCAACACTCAAAGTTTATTTTTTTTTGAATGACTTGGAGCTTTCTGGTATTTTATGTGTGATTATCTTAGCTGGCCGCAGTCACATTTACCAGTTGGACATCTTTCAACAGGATCATTCAATCATGCTGTTCACATTTTGGAATTTTGCTCTCAAACTATGTTGGGACCTGTGTCTGACACATACAACTGGGCTGGAGTAACAGGCTGGCTGTTCACGAGCAACATTACTTGTCTCAGGTTGGGTTCCTTATACTTGTAATAAGCAGAAAAACTCAGAGCTTCCCAGCAAAATTGTGCCATGCATGTGCACTAAAATGTACTCATTAAAACACATTTTCATGCATTCCACAAGCATGACATCAGGCGTGAATCTAGTGGGTTATAAATACAGTGTGACTGCACCTTTGGCACTGTTTTACTGAATGAATGTTACCTAGCATGCTCCCAAGCGGCCAAGCAATATGTTATCGCATTGCCGCTAAATAAAGCTCACTCCAGCATTCTGGAGTGCAGAGTATGTGATACATTAGATTAGAGTGTACATTTGCATTGATGCAGCGAGAAAAGGGAATATTGGAAAAATGTATGCACAGGACAAGGCACATTCTTCAATCAAGACGCTAACTTCTTTTTCAGTGTTTTAGACTTTTAAACTTTAGCGCGGAAACAGGCCCTTTGGTCCACCGAGTCTCCGTACATTAGCACTATCCTACACACTAGGGACAATTTATAAATTTTTTTTATCGAAGCCAATAAACCTACGTCATTGGAGTGTGGGAGGTAACCGAAGATCTCGGAGAAAACCCCCGCAGTTCACAGGGAAAACGTACAGACAGGATCGAACCCGGGTCTGGCATTGTGAGGCAGCCTCTCTATCGCTGCCGTGCCGTCCTATGGTTTACAGACTGACGATGGGTTTGTGCAGGTTACAAAACACCTCTATCTTCAGCCACTGATTTCCCAGTGGTGTTTGGTGATGTATTGTGTGCATCCTCTGATGCAGCAACCTGTGGTCGTGGAGTCTGGGATTTTTACAGCCAAGGCTGCTCGGACTTTGAAACAGCCAAACTCTTACTCACTCCTTCCTTAAATCTTGGAGTCCAGAGACAAAGTCTGTCGACAGCAAAATGACTGTGTGGCTGACAGTGAGGCCAACGGCTTTCGTATGTTGGCTAGCGGTCGGATGTGAGGAGCAAAGGCCAGTAGGAGGGTGAACCAGGGTAATGCCTGCCCCTTCAGGTAGGCCGCAGGAAGCACCCCCAGTACACAAAGATGGGCGGGTGAGGGGAGGAGAGATGTCGGTACGTGGAAACTGCTTCAGTCCATCGAGCGGGCGGACCGACCAGACTTTGAACTTTGTATAATGGCACCAAAAATGGCGGCGCCCACATGTGTCATATATGCAAATGAATTTGCATATGTGATAAATAATGCACTATTGACTATCGAGCTGGTCTGATCAGGTGGAATTCAGAGAGTTGTGAGCTGATGTACTTGGGAGGTGCAACAAGGTAAGGGGACCACAGTCTGTCCCACATCTGCTTCTAAAAAACCTCCATCATTCCAGTCACCAAGAACAATAAACTGACCTGCCGCGATGATTACTGCGATGATTACTGTTAACATCGGCCATAGTGAAAGATGCACAATGTCCCACATTTGTGCCAGTGTTTTGGACAACCTCGAGCCCATGCAATACACGTACAGGAAAAATAGCTGCATTGAGGATGCCTGCTCTCATGCAATACATGCTGCCCTGGAACACCATGACAATAAGTACACCTATATCATGGTGCTCTTCATTGGCTGTAGCTCAACCTTCAACACCGTAACTTCTCTAAACCTCAGAACTTGACCTTTGCACCTCCATCTCTAACTGGCTATTGGACTTCATGACTGGCAGACCACATTAGAATTGTTCATGGTATTTAGAAACATTGTAAATAGGTGCACCTTCAGCCTGACTCTCAACACTTCTGCACCTCAGAGTTGTGTGCTGAGTCCCTTACACGTGACTGTGTAGCCAAATCCAACACCAACTTGATCATTTAGTTTGCAATTGATACGTCTATTGTCGGTCGGATCTACAGCAACAAGGAGACAAAGTACAGGAAAGAGATTGAGAAACTAGTGTCATGGTGATGACAATCTAGTCCTTAACGTCAGCAAATAGATCCCAATCAGTGAGGACTGGGGACAAATCATCTTCTACGATAATCCTCAGTAGATTGGTGCTCAGCCGCCTTCTTTACTCCTTGTACAGCCACGACTTTGCAGCCATATACAAATCTAATTCAATTTTCAAATTTGCAGACGACACGATTGTGGGCTGGATATCAAATAATGACGAGATGGAGTACGAGAAGGAGATTGTGAACCTTATGTCCTGGTATCATGCCAACAACCTTTCTCTCAATGTCAGTAAGACAAAGGAGATAGTGATCGACTTGAGGAAGCATAGTGGTACTCATTGATGCCGCTTAAGTAGAGATGGTTGTAAACTTCAAATTCCTAGGGGTCAATATTACCAACAATTTCTCCTGGACCACCCATATTGAAGCAATGACCAAAACAAATACCAGCGCCTATACCTCCTTAGAAGGCTTAGGAAGTTTGGCATGTCCCTTTCAACTCTCACCAATTTCTACAGGTGCATCATAGAAAGCATTTTATCAGGATGCATCACAGCTTGGTTTAGGAACAGCTCCATCCAAGACTGCAATAATTTTATGCCAATGATTCAATTTATATCTTACGCTGCCTCGGCAAGACCAGCAGCATAATGAAGGACAAGTCGCAGCCTAGCCACTCTTCTTCCCTCACCCATCAGGCAAACGGTATAGAAGTGTGAAAACACGCACCTCCAGATTTAGGGACAGTTTCTTCCCAGCCGTTATCGGGCAACTGAATCATCTTACCACAACCAGAGAGCAGTCCTAAATTACTATCTACCTCATTGGTGACCCTGGGACTATTCTTGATCGGACTTTGCTGGATTTACCTTGCACTAAACGTTATTCCCTTATCATGTATCTATACATTGTAAATGGCTGGATTTTTATCATGTATTGTCTTTCTGCTGACTGGATAGCACGCAACTAAAGCTTTTCACTTTATCTCGGTACACGTGGCAATAAACTAAACTGTAACTGTAGATGTAAATAGAAGAAATTGACGTGTGGAAGCGAGAGGATGAAGTCAACTGAGTTTTTGTAGATATGCTTGACAGTTTCAAGTTCCCAAGCATCCAGATCACCTACAACCTTACCTGTGGTTCCTTCACACAGATGTGGTGATCAACGCATTTACTTTCTTGTGGATTTGAAAACATTTGACATGCAAACCTCTACAGATGCACAATAGGGTACATCTCATCCTGGTACGCAACTTCTGCTCTTGACTGACTGAACTTGCAGAGTGGTGATCATAACCCAGTCCACCACAGGCTCGTCACTCCATCTTCATGGCGCAGTGATACAACAAGGCTGGAAGAATTGACATGCATGCTTGCTCCCTGGCCATTCCCTTTTTTCTCTTCTACCTCTGGGAGAAGATACAGCAGTTTGCAAGGTTTAGAGGGATGAGGGCCAAATGCAGGCAGGTGGGACTAGTGTAGATGGGACACTTTGGTTGGTGTGGGAAAGTTGGGCCGAAGGGCCTGTTTCCACACTCTATGACTCTATGAAAGCCTGGACATCCAGATTTTTGAATAATTTTTTCCCAGACTCCTGAAACAATCATCGCGCAGCGGTAGAGTTACAGCGCCGGAAACCCGGGTTCGATCCCGACAACGGGTGCTGCCTGTACGGAGTTTGTACATTCTTCCTGTGACCACGTGGGTTTTCTCCGAGATGTTCGGTTTCCTCCCACACTGCAAAGACGTACAGGTATGCAGGTAAATTGGCTTGGTAAATGTAAAAATTGTCCATAGCATGTGTAGGATGGTGTTAATGTGCAGGGATCGCTGGTCGGTGCGGACCCGGTGGGCCGAAGGGCTGTATCTCTGAACTAATCTAAACCTATTTAACACCCTCTTCGAGAAGGTGTTGTCATGTACCATTTCGCGTAACACTATTTCATTCAGTTTTATGTTGTTCTGCACTATAATCTTGCACCATTCTGCTGCTTTGCATTTGGCATTGTATTTATTGTCATATGTATCATTACCGTGTGTACTGATTAGTCTGTGAGGTTCATGTCAACAAGAAATTACATTGAACCCTTTGATAACGAATTAATCAGATGTAACCAGACTCAATGGGAGGTTAAATGGCCAGCACCAGCGATAGCGCACTGATCCCACAGCCATGCTCTGGAATGAGATGAGCCCGCAAGTTTCTTTCTCGGTATTGATGCCCATTCGTGTCACTGTGGTATGAACTGGGCTGACTGGACTCACTTTGTTCTCTGTGAGTTTTCTGCTTTATCTCTGGCCAAGGTACAAGACGCAACAATACCTGGGAAATTGTCAGTAGGTGGCAGTAGTACTGGGCCGGTGAGCTAACGCTGTATGTGGTAACAGAAGCAGTGTGTTGTCCGGAGTCTGTCAGTGGCTGGAGTACAGGCTGCCACAGTTTCAACAAATGTATAATTGTCCCATTCTCTGATTCTTTACGCAATTTGAGTTCTACAGCATGGAAACACTTGATCATATCTCTCTAGCCCTTTCCTATCCATGCACTTGTCCATCACATATGAAATGTTAGTATGCTTGCCTGAAATACTGCTCCTGGCAGCTCGTATCATATACCCACTAGCCTCTGTGAAAAAGGTACCCCTTAGGTTCTTATTAAATATTTCCACTCTCATTTTAAACATATGCCCTCTCGTTCTTAATTCCCCTACCCTGGGAAAAATACCATACTTTCAACTTCATTTCTTGTAGTGGGTAGATGCAGTCTTTTACTCAGAGTGGGTATATAGAATGAGCTGTCAGAGGAGGTAGTTGAGGCAGAAACTATAACAACACTTGGACATTTGGACAAGTACATGGATACAAACGTTTTAGAGGGATATGGCCTGCACGCACCAGGTGGGACTAGTGTAATTGGTGTACCTTGGTCTGCCTGGGCTAGCTGGGTTGAAGGGCCTGCTTGCGTGCTGTATGACATTATAATAATACTAGACTAAGTGGGACCCATCGGGAGGGCTGGTCCCCCAACGCAATATTCCACCTCTCCACCAATTCCAATATTGGTGGCCAGTGGGGGGCTTTCTGGAGTGCTGGTATGGGTGTTGTGGGCCAAAGGGACTGGTTTCCAGAGGGCTAGTATGGACATTGTGGGAAGAATGGATTCTTGGGCTGGCAGGTCAGTCATTCAGGCCTGGTGGACTGGCAATTCAGTCACTTAGGCCTGGTGGGCTGGCAGCTCAGTCACTCAGGCCTGGTGGGCTGGCAGCTCAGTCACTCGGGGCTGGTGGGCTGACAGCTCAATCACTCGGGGCTGGTGGGCTGGCAGCCCAGTCACTCAGGGCTAGTGGGCTGGCAGTTCACTCACGGCTATTCCTTGAAATTCCATTTCAAGCAGAGTGCAGGCCACCAAATTCAATTTCATAGCATTTCAAGCAGTGCACGCCACCAAAGTCAATTTCATAGCATTTCAAGCAGAGTGCAGGCCACCAAATTCAATTTCATAGCATTTCAAGCAGTGCAGTGCAGGAGTGCAGGCCACCAAATTGCTAAACAACTCATTGCATTGTCATTAAGGGCAAGTACATTGCAGACTCACAGTACAGTTGATTCACAGCTTAGAATCACAGTTGTGGACTCTCCCTCACGATCTTCCAGAGTGATTGACTCACGTCCAGGCACCATCTATGGAGTGAAATGGAAGTAGATTGTTTCAGGTGAGGAGTCTTCTTCAGATTGACATTAGCTTCACAAATGTATACAAGATGATGGCAATACAGCCTTTCCCTGGCTAAAGAATTAGCACCGTTTTTACAGATGTCCATGTTTATATTGTTCAAAAGTACACAAAGATCACTCATTATGGTCACAATACCTCCACGTTATTGTAACGAATGGCATCAAAAGCACATAGACCGATAAGAAAAAACAATTACTTGAAGTGGACAAAGGGAAATGAAACTGATGTTCATAGGATCGAACAAATGAAAGCAAATTGAACTTTTGAATTTAATAATATAATGGGAGCTTGTTCAGTAACAGAGTGGAAGATTTGATCCTGACCTCGGGTGCTGTCACTACGGTTCGGTTCTGCCTGTGACTTTGTGGGTTTCCTCCGAGTGCTCCGGTTTCCTCCCACATCCCAAAGACGTGCAAATTTGTAGGTTAATTGCTCCGCGTCTGCAGAGAATGGATGAGAAAGTGGGATAACATAGAACTAGTGTGAACGAGTGATCAATGTGGATTCAGTGGACAGTAGGGGCTGATTCCATGATGTATCTTTCAATTCAATTCAATTCAATATGAGGGCTGACTTTAATTCGGCACTCCTAACCTGGAGCTGGCCTGTACAACAGTGTGGGATTCGGCTCATCGACCTTGCATCAGACCTTTTATTTAAAAGGACTGCTCTCCAGCCAAGATCTATGCAACATCGGATCACTGCAGCATCTAAACTGTTAATACTGGCAGACCTTGCCTAATGCCTGAACTTTAATTTTCCACAAACCATACTGGAAGTGTTTATTTGATTTAGACCACAGACTTGGGAATTACATGGTTTCCTTTTCAAAGAATGCACAAATCTTGCATTAAATATATTAGAGATACTGTTGGGATGGATTGGCCTGTCAGGGGAAAGCAGCTGCAGCCGGGTTTGTAGCCCTGCTGCACAGAAGGGGAGGGGGAAGACCAGGAGAGCTGTGGTGTGAGGGGAGCAGGTGTTTCTATGGCTGAGAACAATTCTCCTGAATGGTACGTTGCTCTCCTGGTGGCGAGGTCAGGGATACAGTTGTACAAAACAACTTTAGAATTCTCTGTTCAGTTTCGGTCGCCCTGCTACAGCAAAGATGTCTTTAAGTTGAAAAGAGTGCAGAGAAGATTTACATGGATATTGCCAGGACCTGAGGGCCTGAGCTATAGGGAGAGATTTGGCAGGCTAATACTTTATTCCCTGGAGCTCAGGGGGCTGAGTGGTGATTTTATAGAGGTGTATCTGTAAGACCGTAAGGAGATTAGATAGGGAAAGGTTTTAGGGTGCATGGGCCAAACATGGGTAGGTGAGACTTGTGTGGATGGGGCATCTTGGTCGGTTAAGCCAAAGAGCATCTGCCATGATGAATGACTGTCTCAGTGCAGTTACAGAACATTCTGAAAGGGGAGGGTGAACACCCAGCAGATGTGGTCCATGTTGGTATTAACAAATAGAAACATAGAAATTAGGTGCAGGAGTAGGCCATTCGGCCCTTCGAGCCTGCACCGCCATTCAATATGATCATGGCTGATCATCCAACTCAGTATCCCGTACCTGCCTTCTCTCCATACCCTCTGATCCCTTTAGCCACAAGGGCCCCATCTAACTCCCTCTTAAATATAGCCAATGAACTGGCCTCGACTACCCTCTGCGGCAGAGAGTTCTAGAGATTCACCACTCTCTGTGTGAAAAAAGTTCTTCTCAACTCGGTTTTAAAGGATTTCCCCCTTATCCTTAAACTGTGACCCATTGTCCTGGACTTCCCCAACATCGGGAGCAATCTTCCTGCATCTAGCCTGTCCAACCCCTTAAGAATTTTGTAAGTTTCTATAAGATCCCCTCTCAATCTCCTAAATTCTAGAGAGTATAAAGCAAGTCTATCCAGTCTTCCCCCAACATCGGGAATTTTTTTTCCTGCATCTAGCCTGTCCGATCCCTTAAGAATGTTATATGTTTCTATGATCCCTTCTCATCCTTCTAAATTCCAGCGAATACAAGCTTAGTAAATCCATTCTTTCATCATATGTCAGTCAGTTTAATGGGCCGAATATCCACCACCTGCCTCATCTGAGGTTTTCGGCCTCACTCTTTCCCTATAGCACAGTTGTTTAATTGTTTATTCAGTCCTCTATGAAACCTGCTTTCATGACCTGTTGGAGCACCGCAGTGGGTTGTGAACCTCTACAGTGCTGGCTGCCTTCCTACCTTGTAACATTTTGCTCCTCCCTGGCCCGGCCATACTGCCGATGGCACAGCGCCCTGCAAGCCTGTTGGGGATACATGGTGGGTGGTTCACCCTAGCCGCTCGAAGGCTCTCCTGTCATTTTGTGGTTTCGATTCAGACTAGGGTTCGGTTTATTTTCAAGAACGGCCATTTTTCAGCATGATCTCAAGTTTCCTGTGTCAAAGAGCCATACAGTAAAGCCCATCGTGTCCATGCAGCCCATCAGACCCTCATCTATACAGATCCCATTTACATGGCCCTTAACTTTCTCTGCCTTGGGGATTCAATTGGCCATCCATCTACTTATTAAATGTTGTGAGAGTCTCTGCCTCCACCCTCTCTCAGGCAGTACGGTCTAGATTCCAACCACCCTCAAGATGGACACCAAATGCTGGAGTAACTCAGAAATTCGGGTTGGAACCTTTCTTCAGACTGAAAGCAGAGGTGTAGGGGGGTGGGGTACGGAGACTGGAGGCAAAGGAAGGGGAGAACAAATCTGGGCTGGCCTATCCTCTTTCTATTTCAATGTCTACCTTGCCCACATTCCATTTAGTCACCACCCACTGAGTAAAAAAGTCGTCCCTCAGCTCTCCTTTAAATCTTTCCCCTCACATCTTAATTCTTTCCTCTTGCACCTTTAGTTTCAGACTCCAAGGACATTTTTTAAATCAATGCTGATTTAAGGTCATTGAGGGATCAGTGATTTATGGGAACAGGAGGGGTGATGTCAATTAAAAGGAAGGACTCTAACTTCAGGTAAGAAGAGAGGACTGCTGGTGTAACGAGGGCTGCTGTTGAGACATCTGCGGGAGCAGAAAAATTTTAATGAGAAGAATTATGCGATCTCAAATCCAACACCTGATTGAAGGTGATTTAGGGACAAACAATGGTGCAGCTGGTAGAATAGATCATTGTTAGCTAGGAGAAAGTAACAACGAAGCAAACAGAGATAAAATGTAATCAGGGACGGTCAGACTGGTCGGAGAATTGGGAAGGGGAGGGATGGAGAGGCGGGAAAACAAGGGTTACTTGAAGTTAGAGAAGTCAATATTCATACCGCTGGGATGCAAGCTGTCCAAGCAAAATATGAAGTGCTGTTCCTCCAATTTGCACTGGGCCTAACTGACAATGGAGGAGATCTGAAAAGATTGTCGGGGTTCTTGAATGGAGTCGAGGTTGGAGGTATGGGAGGGACAGGTGTTGCATCTCCTGTGGTTGCAGGGGAAAGTACCGGGGGAAGATGTGGTTTGGGTGGGAAGGGACGAGTTAACCAGGGAGTTGTGGACGGAATGGTCTCTTTGCAGAAAGTGGAAAGGGGCGGAGATGGGAAGATGTGGCTAGTGGTGGGATCAGAGGGATTATGTACTGTATGTGACAGCTGATGGGGTGAAGGGTGAGGACTAGGGGAAGTCTGTCCCTGTTGTGACTGGGGGGAGGGGGAACAAGAATGGAATTGCGGGATATCGAGGAGACCCTAGTGAGGGACTCATCTGTGATGCAAAAGGGGAACCCCCATTCCCTAAAGAATGAGGACATCTTAGATGTCCTGGTATGGAACACCTCATCTTGGAAGCAGATGATGGAGGAATTGGGAGTAGGGGATAGAGTCTTTCCAGGAGGCAGGGTAGGAAGACGTACAGGCGAAATAGCTGTGGGAGTCAGTAGGTTTATAATGTCTGTCAGTCCACAGTCTATCTCCTGTGATGGAGACGGTGTTGATAGTCTATCTTTTGTGATGAGAATGGTTTTGTATTTGTAGGTTAATTGGCCTCTGTTAATTGCCACTGGTATGTAATGAGCGGATGAGAAAGTGGGATGACATAACTAATGTGAATGGTCAGCATGGTCTTGGAGGGCTGAAGGGCATGTTTCCATGCTGTATCTCCAAACTAAAATATTAAAACTAAATCTAAAAGGGAATTGGATAAATATTGGAAAGCAATCCTTGCTGGTTGTTGGGATGGAGAGAGGAATGGCTCTTTCACTGAGCCAGGTTAAACACCCTGTGCAACAAAGAGCTTTGCAGAAACCGCCTTGCAACCCCTTCCTATGAATGTGCTGTGCGCAATGTCAGGTGGTGATGTAAGAGGATTATGATGTTGTGTGCAGTCTGCTGTCAGCCCAGGCTTCTGACAGTGATCCAGACCGGATTAACCCGATCTGATGACGATCTGGGCCCGCCATATGGTTCACAAAACGGAAGGCTTCTGCTGTTTGGTCACCATGTTTCAGCTGGCGGACTGGTGTAGTCTGGAGTTCCCAGTTGGTGAGGCACTGGAAGGTTTGAACCCTCTGAAGCAAGTTATCACGTGATTGTCCAATGTACATCAGGCAGCCGATGGCATTTGAGCCTGTCGGCAAAAAGGCCACTCCCTGACCCATTATTCACTTGATGAAAGACCTCATCCCATATTGATAGGAAGTAAGTGAAATGAATGAGCTGTACACACTTCAAAAGAACGATCCAGTAATTCTCTAACTGTTGTTCCCCAGGCTTACGTATTTATCCGACCCTCTCACAGAGAGCATAATCGAGGCTTTGTCAAGCAGCAGAGTACTCATGGACTAAACGCTCTGCTCTTCGGTGTGACCAGCAGAGACAGTGGTAGAGGGTGTGGGCAGTGGGTAACCAGGAATGCTTCTTCTTCTTTCGTGTGGTCTGCACAGCCTAAAGTTGTAGGACAACTTGTTCTATTTGATCTTCTGTTTGTGCACATCGAGTTGTTTGCATTAGTCCAAACAGGGCGGACCACGTGAATGTTGCAATCTTCCACCCCACCAGGAGTGCTGGTGTGCAGGGAGTCCCAATCATACTGCAAGTGGAGGCAGCAAAATTCAACAGGAGTGGGGATCCAACACACTGCATAAATCGTGTTGTATAAAATCATGAGAGGAATAGATTGGGAAGACACACAGAGTCTCTTGCCTAGAGTAGGAGAATTGAGAAACATAAGGCATAGGTTTGAGGTGAAGGGGAGAAGATTTAATAGGAATTTGAGGGATAACCTTTTCACGCAAAGGGTGGTGGGTGTATGGAACGAGCTGCCAGAGGGGTAGTTGAGGCAGAGACTATCGTGACGTTTAAGAAACAATTAGATGGGTACATAGATAGGGCAGGTTTAGAGGGATATGGGCCAAGTGCAGGCAGGTGGGACTAATGCAGATGGGACATGTTGGTTGGTGTGGATAAGTTGGGCTGAAGGGCCTGTTTCCACGCTGTATGACTATGACTCTCTAGGGTATTTGGACAGACATATAGATGGGAAGTGTTTAGAAGGATATAGGCCAAATGCAGGCAAATGGGAATTGGTCAGTTTAGAGAAGGTGGGCCGAATGGTCTGTTTCCATGCTGTTTAGCTCTATGAACATGTTTAACTCTATGGTACATAGTTCGTTGACAGGTGCATTGTTCGTTGAAAGTGGCATCACAGGCAGATAGGGTGGTCAAAAAGGCTCAGCACATTGGCCTTTATCAGTCAGACGTTTAGAAGTTGGGAGGTCATGTTGCAGTTGTATAGAACTTTGGTGAGACCACATTTAGAGTATTGTGTTCAGTTTTGGACAGCATGTTATCAGAAAGATGTCATTGGAAAGAGTGCAGATACGATTTACAAGGATGATGCCAGGATTTGATGACCTGAGCTATAGGGGAAGTTGAGCAGGCGAGGGCTTTACTCCTTGCAGCACAGGAGAATGAGGAATGATTTTATAAAGGTGTACCAAATTATGAGAGGAATAGTTTGGGTAGACTCTTGTTCAAAAAATGGGAATTGAGAACCAGAGGAAATAGGTTTAATGTGAGGGGGGGAAAAGATTTAATTGCAACCTGAGGGGTAACTTTTTCACACTAACGGTGGTGGGTGTGTGGAATAAGCTGCTGGAGGAGGTAGTTGAGGCAGGTACTATCGCAATGTTTAACAAACATCTAGGACATGGATAGGACAGGTTTACAAGGATATGGGTCAAACACAGGCAGGTGGGACTAGTGTAGCTGGGACATGCTGGCTGGTGTGGGCAAGTTGGGCCAAAGTGCCATTTTCCACTGTTAGTCTCTATGACTCTGGTGACTTTTCAGAGGTGGAGAGGAAGAGGGAATGGAAGGAGAAAGTGGAGGAATGGAAGGAAGGGGCGGAGGAGAACAGGAGAGCAAGACGAGACGGAGAAAGAAATATTGATCTCTGAGAAGAAATGAGAACCAGAGGACATAGGTTTAAGGTGAGGGAGGAAAGATTCCCCCCCCCCCTCTCTTTTGTTACCTGTCTGTTACCTGCCTGTCTGTTACCTGCCTGTGCCTGTGCACCATTGACGCTGGACAACCTCTCTGCACCAGTGACGCTGGATCCTCTCTGCACCTGCACTGCTGCACAACCTCTCTGCACCCTCATCGCTGGATCTGCACCCTCATCGCTACACCTGCTCTGCTGGCCAACCTATCTGCTCCCTCAATGCTGGATACCTCGCTGCATCTGCACTGCTGGCCAACCTCTTTGCTCCCTCACTGCTGGACACTCTCTCTGCACCCTCACTGCTGGACACCCCCCCTCTTCACCTTCTCTGCTGGACACCTCTCTGCACCCTCACCCTCAGAGACAACCTCTCTGCTGCTTCCTGCAGCTGCTCGGGCTCCTCATCATGCTCAAATACTCAACTCTGCAACTGATTGGTCTCTTCAACAACTACATCCCATCCTGCATCCAAGTCATTAAACAGCTTAGACTTCTACATCGACCCCGTTTCATCCACAGAGGCTCTCGACGCAAGCTTGTTTACTTCAACCACGGACATTCCATTCCATCCATCTGCTCACTACCACGCTCTGCCCCCCCTCAACCGCGTCACCCCCCATCCCAGCTGACCGCACGCACTGTCAACTGGGACAACTTCAGATCTCTCCAGCCTGCCCCCATCCCTCCACCCTCTCATAATGCCAACTTTGCCCTCCTCAACACCAGGTCGCTCAACAACAAAGCCCTTGCCCTCCATGAACTAATCCTTGACAACACTCTGGACTTCCTTCTGCTCACTGAAACCTGGCAACAACCCAATGTCTTCTTCTCTCTCAATCAAGCATCCTCACCTGGATTTAATTACATCTCCAAACCCCGCCCCTCCCGCCATGGAGGTGGCCTCACTGCTATTTTCAACCAGAACTTTCGGATCACTGAACTCACCTAGTAGCATCATTTGAATTCCTCGCCTTCAAAGCCCTTTCCTCCATGACAGTCATCCTCATTTAGCGGCCACCTAAACCAAACCCCTCCTTCCTATCTGACTTCACTGAACTCCTCACACTTGCCTCATCTCTCTCCCCATGTCCGCTGCTACTTGGTGACTTAAATATTCATATGGACTCCCCCACCTGCTCTCTCACTCAACTTCTCTCTCATTCAGCATGTCACCTTTCCCACCCATGACAAAGGTCACATCCTTGGCCTGGTCTGCTCCACAAATCAACCGGTACTTGACCTCCATCCATGCCTCTTCCCCCTCTCTGATCATAAGCTTATACGGTTCACCATCCCTTCTCCGACACCTCGCCCCCGCTTCCTCCGACAAATCACCTTCCGTAATCTAAAATCCATCGATCCCCATCATCTCTCTGACCTGCTCTCCACCACTCTCCCCCTGGACTCAACCCATATCTCACCTGATGATCTCACAAACCATCTCAACTCCACCTTGTCTACCTCCCTTAACATTCTGGCCCCCCTCAAAACAAGAACCGTAACTTTTAACACATCTTCACCCTGGTACACACCTGCACTTCGTAAACTGAATCAGACTGGTCACCGACTTGAACGACTCACAAATACATCATCTCTCACAGTCCACCTTGAAGCTTACCAACTCCACCTCACTGCCTACAAAGATGCCCTCATTGCTGCAAAATCTGCCTACCTCTCCTCCATATTCACCAACCCCTGCCTAAACCACAGAGCCCTCTTCTCCACAGTGGGCAACCTCCCCAAGCCTCGAGCCAACACTCTCCCTACCTCTACTCCGGATCTCTGCAACTCATTCCTCCATTTTTTCGCTGATAAAATCAGCACCATCTATCAATCTTTATCCCCTGTACCCGACTCCCCAGCATCTACTCCACCACCTACCAAGGCCCCTCCTTTCAACATCCCCACTGACCTCCTTACCCCTCCTCCACACTGCTTCCTCTCCCAGTTTGACCTGGTCACCCCTACTGAAATCTCCAAACTCATCAGCTCTTCCAAACCCACTACCTGCTCCCTCGACCCTCTCCCCACTCCCCTGCTGAAGCCCTGCCACCCCGTTCTCTGCCCCTACCTCACTAATCTCTTCAACTCCTCATTGTCCCCTCCGCTTTCAAAACTGCTGCTGTCACACCAATCTTAAAGAAACCTGGTCTTGATCCCTCCTCTCTCATTAACTACCGCCCAATATCAAACCTCCCCTTTCTTTCAAAAACCCTGGAGCATATCGTTGCGTCACAACTTCATTCCCACCTCCTTGCGTATAACCTATTTGAACCCCTCCAATCTGGCTTTCGCCCCATCCATAACACAGAAACTGCTCTTCTCAAAGTCCTCAACGACCTCCTCACCTCTGCTGACACTGGTTCCCTCAACATCCTCATCCTCCTCGACCTGAGTGCAGCCTTCGATACAGTGAACCATAACATCCTGCTTACCAGACTTGGGGACCTTGGCATTGAAGGTTCTGCACTCAGCTGGCTCTGTTCCTACCTTTCCAACAGATCCCACTTCATCTCTCTCCACGACCACACCTCTGCTACAGCCACAGTCACTCAAGGCGTTCCCCAAGGCTCCGTACCCGGCCCCCTCCTCTTCATCATCTACATCCTCCCCCTTGGTCAGATACTCCGCCACTTCAACCTGGACTTCCACTGTTACGCCGATGACACCCAGATCTACCTCGGCACCAAATCCCCCCACACCCCCCTCCCCCCCCCTATATCAACTCCTGTTTGTCAGCTATAAAAACCTGGATGCAACATAACTTCCTCAAACTCAACAGCGATAAGACAGAATTCCTCCTCATAGGCTCCAAAGCCACACTCAGCAAAATCAATAACCCCACTCTCACCATCGACGGCACCACTGTCTCCCCATCTCCCCAGGCCCGCAACCTTGGCGTGATCTTTGATTCCACCCTCCCTTGAGCCTCACATCCGCCATGTCATTAAAACCTCCTTCTTTCACCTCCACAACATCGCCAAAATCAGACCCTCTCTCACACCTCCCGCTGCTGACTCATGGATGCTGACTCATCCATGCCTTCATCTCCTCCCGACTGGACTACTGCAACTCACTTCTCCTTGGCATCAGCTCCACCTACATCAACCGACTCCAACTGGTCCAGAACGCAGCCGCCCGACTCATCACCCACACCAAATCCTGGCATCACATCACTCCAGTCCTCAAACAACTTCACTGGCTTTCCATCTCCCACTGGATCACCTACAAAATCCTGGTCCTCACCTACAAAGCCCTCCACCATCTGGCCCCCCCATATCTCACTGACCTCCTCTCCCCCTACCAACCCTCACGGTCCCTCAGATCCACATCAGCCCGTCTCCTCTCCATCCACAAGTCCAACCTCCGCAGTTTTGGGGACAGAGCCTTCTCCAGGGCAGCTCCCAGGCTCTGGAACTCCCTTCCCCAACTGATCCGCAATTCTGTGTCCCTCACCATCTTCCAGTCCCGCCTCAAGACCCATCTCTTCACCTCTGCCTATCCTTAGCCCCACGTCCCCCTCCCTTTTCATCTGTGCTTGAATTGCCTCATATTGTGTTTTGAATTGAATTCTGTCTTTAATTTGTGTACTAGTCATGTCACTACTATTTATTTCATTCCGCTTACATGTTTTTCCTCTACTTGCTAAATTTTTGTAAGGTGTCCTTGAGACTCTTGAAAGGCGCCCATAAATAAAATTTATTATTATTATTATGACAGGCAGCGTCTGTGAAGACTGAAACGGAGTCAGTGTTTCAGGTCAATGACCCTGCATCAGAACTCCAAGCACACGAGCAGCGAGTTTATTTGGGAAGGATCCCCATAGCTGCATTAGACAGTGGACGAAGCAGCTCCGGGCATTCCTTACCCATGTGGAAAGAGACCATGGGGAGGCGAGGAACTGCAGATGCTAGTTTACAAAAAGAGAAACTCAGCGGTTCAGGCAGCATCCCAGTAGAACATGGATATGTGACGTTTAGGGTCGGGACCCTTCGTCAAAAAAGGATCATTATCCGAAACGTCACCTATCCATGTTCTCCAAAAAGAGATCATTCTGTGCGTGAGGAAAAAGGCTGTGGGGACATGGTCATGGAGTGGGACTGATGGGATAGGTCTGACATGTGGGATAGGCTCAATGGGCAGAATGGTCCCTTGTGTTGCAAGAAAATATGGTGAATGTGTGCCTGGCATGAAAGCAACAGCCTGCATCAACCATGGGCTTAAACTTTCCCAGGTACATTGTGACTTGATTGGAAACAAAGAATGAGATTGTAGTCGACCCAATGAGTACCACCTCTGATGTTAGTTTTCAGGATGACACAAAAGGCTGGAGTAACTTAGCCGGGACAGGCAGCGTCTCTGGAGAGAAGGAATGGGTGACGTTTTGGGTCGAGACCCTTCTTCAGACTGGTTAGGGATAAGGGAAACGAGCGATATAGACGGTGGAGAGATAAAGAACAATGAATGATACAAAAAAGTAACGATGATAAAGGAAACAGGCCATTGTAAGCTGATTGTAGGGTGAAAATGAGAAGCTAGTGCAACTTGGGTGGGGGAGGGATAGAGAGAGAGAGAGAGGGAATGTCAGGGTTACCTGAAGTGAGAGAAATCAATATTCATACCATTGGGCTGTAAGAATTTATAATGGGAAACAAGGAAATGGCAGGACAGTTAAACAAGTACTTTGGTTCTGGCTTCACTAAGGAAGACACAAACAATCTCCCGGAAATACTAGGGGACCAATGATCTAGTGGGAGAGAGGAACTGAAGGGAATCCACATTAGTGAGAAAATTGTGTTGGGTAAACTGTTGGGACTAAAGGCAGATACATCCCCATGGCCTGATGGTCTGCATCCCAGAGCACTCAAGGTGGCCCTAGAAATTGTGGATGCATTGGTGATAATTTTCAAATGTTCTCTCGACTGGATCAGTTCCTGTGGACTGGAGGGTAGCCAATGTAATTCCACTTTTTTTAAGAAAGGAGGGAGAGAGAAAACGGAATTATAGACCAGTTAGCCTTGCATCGGTAGTGGGGAAGATGCTGGAGTCGATTATTAAAGATGTTACAGCAGCGAATTCGGAAAGCAATGACAGGATCGGCAAAAGTCAGCAGGGAATTATGAAAGGGAAAGCATGCTTGACTAATTCTTTGGAATTTTTTGAGGATGTAACAAGTAGAATGGATAAGAGAGAGCCAGTGGATGTGGAGTATTTGGACTTTCAAAAAGCCTTTAACGAGATCCCATACAAGAAATTGGTGTGCAACATTAGAGCACATGGTATTGGGGGTAGGGTATTGACATGGATACTGAAATGGCTTGCAGACAGGAAGCAAAGAGCAGGAATTAACGGGTCCATTTCAGAATGGCAGGCAGTTACCCGTTGGGTGCCGCAAGGCTCGATGCTGGGACCCCAGTTGTTTACAATATATATTAACGATTTAGACAAGATAATTAAATGTAACATCTCTAAATTTGCGGATGACACAAAGCTGGGTGGCAGTGTGAGCTGCAAGGAGGATGCTATGAGGCTGCAGGGTGACTTGGATAGGTTGGGTGAGCGGGCAGAAGCATGGCGGATGCAGTATAATGTAGATAAATGTGAGATTATCCACTTTGGTGGAAAGAACAGGAAGGCAGATTAGGGGAGGTGCAATGAGACATGGGTGTGCTTGTGCATCAGTCACTGAAAGTAAGCATGCAGATACAGCAGGCATTGAAGAAAGCCAATGGCCTTCATTGCGAGAGGATTTGAGTATAGGAGCAAGGAGGTCCTACTGCAGTTGTACAGGGCCCTGGTGAGATCAAAATTGGGAGAATTCAATGTTCATGCCTCCAGGATGCAGACTCCCCAAGTGGAATATGAGGTGCTGTTCTCTTTCCTCAAATTAGGAAACCAAAACTGCACACAATACTCCAGGTCTTTTGCACCACAGCCAGGTAGTAGTATTCAGTTGGGAGGAGACAGCCTGACGGCTGAGGAAGGGGAGGACATGCAGGTGAACCTCTGTCGCACCTGGAACGACTGCTTGGGTCCTTGAATGGAGTCGCGGGGGGAGGTAAAGGGACAAGTGTTGCATCTCCATTCAAGGACCCAAGCAGTCGATCCAGGTGCGACAGAGGTTCACCTGCATCTCCTCCAACCTCATCTATTGCATCCGTTGCTCTAGATGTCAGCAGATCTATATCGTTGAGACCAAGTGGAGGCTGGGCGATCGTTTCGCCGAATACCTCCGCTCGGTCCGCAATAACCAACCTGACCTCCCGGTGGCTCAGCACTTCCACTCCTCCTCCCACTCCATATCCGAGCTCTCTGTCCTGGGTCTCCTCCATGGCCAGATTTTGGATGATCAGCCATGATCATATTGAATGCCGGTGCTGGCTCAGAGAGCCGAATGGCCTACTCCTGCACCTATTTTCTATGTTTCTAAACAAAATATGAGATGCTGTTCCTCCAATTTACGTTTAGCCGCACTCTGACAGAGAGACAGAAAGGTATGTGTAGGAATGGGAAGAATTAAAGTGTCCAGCAACTGGGAGATCAGGTTAGTTCACGCGGGCTGAGAGAAGGTGTTCGCGTAACGATCGCTCAGTCTGCGTTTGGTCTCGCTCGCCGATGTACGAGTCCACATCTTGAACAACGGATACAGTAGATGAGGTTGGAGGAGGTGCCTCTGCCTAACCTCTGCCTAACCTGAAAGGACTGTCGGGGTTCCTGGACAGAGTCGAGGGAGGGGGTATAGCGACAGGTGTTGCATCTTCTGCGGTTGCAGGGGAAGGTACCTGGGGAGGGGGTGGTTTGCTTGGGAAGGGATGAGTTAACCAGGGAGTTGCGGGGTAACGGTCTCTGCGGAAGGCGGAAAGGGAAAAATGTGGCTTGGGGTGGGATCCCGTTGGAGGTGATGGAAATTTCAGAGGATTATGTGTTGTATTCGACGGCTGATGAGGTGGAAGGTAAGGACTAGGGAGACTCTGTCTCTGTTGCGACTAGGGGAAGGGGGAGCATGGACAGAGCTGCACCTCCCTAAATAATGAGGACATCTTGGATGTCCTGGTATGGAACACCTCATCTTGGGCTCAGATGCGTCGTAGACATAGGAATTGGATAGGGGATAGTCATTGCAGGAAGTAGGGTGGGAAGAAGTGTAGTTGAGATAGGTGTTTGTAATGGGCGTCAATGAATAGTCTAATTCTTGTGATGGAGACTGAGATCAAGAAAGGGGAGGGAGGTATTGGAAATGGTCCAAGTAAATTTGAAGGCAGGATGAAAATTGGTGATGAAGTCCATGAGTTCTGCTTGCGTTGCAGGAGGTAGCACCCATGGAGTCATCAATGTTACGGAGATTGGGGATAGGGCCAGTGTATGCCTGGAACAAGGATTGTTCAGATTGACTGAACGCCCATAGTAAAGTTTTCAGGACTACACCGCCACCTTCTGCTGGCCGCATGCAACTGCAAACAATTTCGTGCATGGAGAGGGTGTGTGCGTGTGAAAAAAATCACATGTGGTTAAAGTGCACATTGTCAGATTTTAATAAAGGCCTTTTTTAAACATTTTGGTTTCACCAGGGCACCATAATTTTTAGAACACAGCAATGTCATGTAAATGAAAGTAATCATGTTTAGTATTTTTTTGCATATCCTTTGCAATGCAATGACTGCTTCAAGTCTACGATTCATGGACATCACCAGTTGCTGGGTGTCTTCTCTGGTGATGCTCTGCCAGGCCTGTATTGTAGCCATCTTTAGCTTATACTTGTTTTGGGGGCTAGTCCCCTTCAGTTTTCCCTTCAGCATATAAAAGGCATGCTCAATTTGGTTCAGATCGGGTGATTGACTCAAGCATAAACCATTTTTTGGCTTTGAAAAACTCCTTTGTTGCTTTAGCAGTATGTTTGGGATCATTGTCTTGCTGTAGAATGAACCGCCGACCAATGAGTTTTGAGGCATTTGTTTGAACTCGAGCAGATAGGATGTGTCTATACACTTCAGAATTCATTATGCTACCGAGTATACTAGCACTATCCTACACACTGGGGATAATTTACAGAAGCTAATTATTCTACAAACCTGTAAGCCTTTGGAATGTCGGAGGAATCCGGAGCACCCGTAGAAAACAGGGAGAATGTACGAACTCCATGCAGACAGACCCAAAGTCAAGATCAAACCCAGGTCTCTGGCACTTTAAGGCAGCAACTCTAGCATTGCATCACTGTGCTGCCACTTACAAATCAATGATACTTGTGGCCTCCTTTTGCCCTTCTGTCCTCTCTTCTTCTTATCGAGTCCACACACAAGATTAGAAGTTGTTCAGTCGGAGCTGGACACACTTCTCGGCATCTGCATACAATGGTGTCTGTCTTGTTGCTTCTTGTGCTTCTTGTGCGTGGTGGTGGAAAGATTGGTGGAAACAGGGCCGCGACGTGAACGCTCTTTCCTTGACCCCTTCTGTCCTCTGTTACACCCTCTATAAGCAACTAACTTGATTATAGTTGACTAAAAGCCCTGTCCCACGGTACGAGTTCATTCCTCTCCTTTTTTTAAAAACTCTCCTGAGTTTTTAAAAAATCAAACTCGTGGTAAGCACGGAGAATGAAAGTAGCGGGTACGTCGGAGCTCGGGGACGTCTCTTAGTGCTAACGGCAGGTGCTCGGGAAGACTCGTTAACGGCAGGTAAGCACGGGAAGACTCGTGAAGATTTTTCAACATGATGAAAAATGTCCACGAGAGCCCCGAGTACTGACGAGTGGCCATTACCGTAAATCTCCGAGTTCGAATCAGGGCAAACTTGGGAGAACTCTTGGAATGAACTTGTACCGTGGGACAGGGCTTTCAAGCAGCAGTCAAATATTTATTTTTTCTCTGATTAAACCTTCAATAATCTTTGTCATCCAAATGCAACCTGTTGCTCCTTTGTACCTCAATCTCTCAATTCCCCAGGTGCTCAATACCACCTCTCAGCAGAGAAACAGTGGTATAGTTGTTGCCTTAGAGCGCCAGAGACCTAGGTTCGATCCCAGTGTGTATGGAGTTTGTACGTTGTCCCTGTGACCATGTGGATTTTCTCCGGGTGGTCTGGTTTCCTCCCACATTCTAAAGGTTAATTGGCTTCTGTAAATTGTCCCTAGTGTGTAGGTTACAATTTGTGTACGGTGTGCTGGTCGGCAAGGACACGGTGGGCTGAAGAGCCTGTTTCCATGCTGTATCTCTAAAGTAAACAATACTAAACAGTGGTTGCGTTTGGTCCCTGGGCAGAACATCGTGCAGTTAGCTGGATTCTTAGCAAGAGCGATGTTTGCAAAGCGAGCAACTGTTTATGACTTTGTGTTTAAGAAGGAACTGCAGATGCTGGAAAATCGAAGGTACACAAAAATGCTGGAGAAACAGCGGGTGCAGCAGCATCTATGGGGCGAAGGAAATAGGCAACGTTTCAGGCCAAAACCCAGGTTTCGGCCCGAAACGTTGCCTATTTCCTTCGCTCCATAGATGCTGCTGCACCCGCTGAGTTTCTCCAACTGTTTATGACTGACTTGTGTTGTTCCTGTTCCGCACCATGGCTCACTCGCCTCTACAGCGTAATTCGGAGGTGGTGGGCACAGTGTTTGTGCAAACCACCAAATACGCCCAGCTCTATTACAGCAAAAACATTTCAAACGTTTATATGGTGGTCACAGAGCAGCTTCCACAGCCGCACACTCCTTTAATGAATCTTGTGCAGGCCCCATCAATGAGTCTCTTGCTTGTGTTTGTGGATACGCTTTGCCAAGTCAGCACAGCTCCTTTGCAAACATGGGAACTGATAAACTTACAGGCGCTGGAACCTGAAACACATTCAGAAATGCTGGCGGAGAGAGAGAAACCAGTTGTTTCAGGTCAAAGTCCATCAAGCGCGCCATCGAATCATAACAGATTCTTCGGCCCAACTTGCCCACATCAGCCAACATGTCCCTGCTACACTAGTCCGACCTGCCAGCATTTGGTCTATATCCCCCCCAAACCAGTCCTATCCATGGACTTGTCTAACTGTTTCTTAAATGTTGGGATAGTCCCAACCTCAACTACCACCTCTGGCAGCTTGTGGCATACATTCATCACCCTTTGTGTGAAAAAGTAACCCCTCAGATTCCTATTAAATTCACCTTAAACCTATGTCGAGGATGTGGAGGAAAGAACTGCAGATGCTGGTTTAAATCAACGGTAGACATAAAATGCTGGAGTAACTGTGGGACAGGCAGCATCTCTGGAGAGGAATGGGTGATGTTTCGGGTGCCTGGCCCGCTAAGTTAAACCTCTGTCCTCTGGTCCTCGATTCACCTACTCTTGGCAAGAGAATGTGCATCTACACGATCTATTTCTGATCATGATCTTATATACTTCTGTAAGATCACCCCTCATTCTCCTGTGCTCCAAGGAATAGAGTCCCAGCCTATTCAACATCTGCCTATAGCTCACACCCTCTAGTCCTGGCAACATCCTCGTAAATCTTCTCTGTACCCGTTCCAGCTTGACAACATCTTTCCCCTAACACGGTGCCCAGAACGGTACACAATACTCTATGTGCGGCCTCATCAACGTCTTATACAACTGCAAGATGACTTCCCAACATCTATACTCAGTACTCTGGCTGATGGCCAATGTGCCAAAAGCCTTTTTGACCACCCGATCTATCTGCGACTCCACCTTCAGCTAACCATGCACCTGTACTCTTAGATCCCTCTGCTCTACAACACTACCCAGAGCCCTACCATTCACTGTGTAGGTTCTGCCCATGTCAGACTTCCCAAAATCCAACCCATCACATTTTTCTGCATTAAATTCCATCAACCATTCCTCGGTCCACATGACCAATCGATCAAGATCCTGCTGCAATTTTTCACAACCATCTTCACTATCTGCAAAACCACCCACTTTTGTATCATCTGCAATATCAACAATATAACAAAACCTTTACACTCAGTCTGCCAAAGCCTACCGGATCTCCCGATGGCTAACCGTTTAACTCCCACTCCCATCCCCACATTGACTTTTCTATCCTGGACCACCTCCATTGCCAGAGTGAGACCACACGCAAAGTGGAGGCATAGCACCTCATATTCCACGTGTAGCTTAATCCAGCGGTATGAACATTGAAGTCTCCAATTTTAGGTAACTAGCCCACAATAGCCTCTTTCCCCCTCTATTTTCTCTCCAAACAACCCCCCCCCCCCCCCTCGAGGTCTTGGCTGACGCACCAGTTTTCTTCTCCCCCTCCCTTCCCCCCTTCATCTGCACCATTTCCAAAGGCTACACAATTTGCAACTCTACTCATTTGGGTTGAGACCTGTCTTTTCATCCCTGGTCTTTGTGCAACAATCTACCTATGAATCCCCCCCCCCCTCCAATCTGTGTTCACCTAATATTTGCCCGTGCTCTGTTCTGTCTCCTCTTCCAACTTACTTTCCCACATACCCCCCCAGAGCAACCAGTCTGAGGAAGGGTCCCAACCTGAAACATCGCCTATCCCTGTTCTCCAGAGATGCTGCATGACCCGCAGTTACTCCAGGGTCTTTCTGACAAAATCAAATCTTGCCTGTTTGCTGGTTAGACTGAGTCTAAAGCAGATCACAATCAATCAGGAGTGCAACAGGTGCTGGGGTTCTGGTGAAAGGCACCTACACACTGAAATCCTGGCTCAATATTTGCTGACAATGTTACTTTGGGAATGTTTTACAGAACTTTTTTTTTTAATGTTTTTTTTTTTTCCTTTTCCAGCTCAAATTGAAATCATCCCATGCAAGATCTGTGGAGATAAATCATCAGGAATCCATTACGGAGTCATCACCTGCGAAGGCTGCAAGGTAATTGCGTCGAAGGGGACCGGGGTAGGAGACGGGGCGGGGGGTATGTATGCGCAGAGCGTGAGCAAAGGGGAAGGAACTGGGACCAGGGAGGCTGCATCTTAACCTGACTGAATGTGGAGATGCTTTGGGTGGTGATCCCGTGGCTTTCAGTTGTCTCAGGAGGCATATTAATGAAATGGTGGGAATGTGGCTGTATTTACAGCCGGATTGTGCAAAGTTGAAATAAAGCTTGTATTTGTAGCCTGCACAGCCAATGAAGCACAGGTTATAGTGTTGGAGATGATGAGGGCTCACTGTGTACAGCAGGGTCACACACATCACACACACGCACGGGTCACATACAGAGAAACAGAGAGACACACACACACACACACACACACACACACACACACACACACACACACACACACACACACACACACACACACACACACACACACACACACACACACACACACACACACACACACACACACACATACACACACACACACACACACACACACACATACACACACACATACACACACACGCACACACAAACGTCTCACATACACAGGTCACACTCGCACACACACACACACAAACACACACACACACACACACACACACACACACGTGCACACAGGAAGACATACACAGGCAAGAGACAACTCAAACGACACTTTGTGAAGAGTTTAATGCTATCGGCTACATTTCAGTTGGACACTGCTACTCATGAACACCCCATAAACACACTCATGCACAAGCCCTCCCCTTAGATACTGCCTCCGATGGACACCTCATATATACAACCCAAAGAACCCCCCCTACCCTGTAGACAATCACCCCACCATGGTCAATCGGCCCCCCTCCCCGTGGACACATTCCTGTTGACCCAACGCCGACCCATCCCAACATATATGTGAACTTTTTAACTGGGAATGGTTCAGAAAATGTTGCAGGGTTGTTCTTGCTCACGTCATCGGAAACGAACAAGTGCAGCTGCCACGGGAAACTGGGAAGATGTGGCTTCAGTTGGAAGAAGATTTGTGTGCAGCATGGGGAGCTTTTAGTGTAGTTAAATAGTGCCCTGGTGAGACCAAAACTGGAATATTGTGCACAGTTTTGATCTCCTTGCTTGAAGAAGATGTACAGTGGCTTGCAAAAGTTTTCATACCACTTGAACTTTTCCACATTTTGTCACGTTACAACCACAAACGTAAATGTATTTTATTGGGATTTTATGTAATAGACCAACACAAAGTGGTGCATAATTGTGAAGTGGATGGAAAATGATACATGGTTTTCAAATGTTTTTACAAATAAAAAACTGAAAAGTGTGGCGTGCAAAAGTATTCAGCCCCCCTGAGTCAATACTTTGTAGAACCATCTTTCGCTGCAATTACAGCTGCAAGTCTTTTGGGGGTATGTCTCTACCAGCTTTGCACATCTAGAGACTGAAATTTTTGCCCATTCTTCTTTGCAAAATAGTTCAAGCTCAGTCAGATTGGATGGAGAGCGTCTGTGAACAACAATTTTCAAGTCTTGCCAGATATTCTCAATTGGATTTAGGTCTGGACTTTGACTGGGCCATTCTAACACATGAATATGCTTTGATCTAAACCATTCCATTGTAGCTCTGGCTGTATGTTTAGGGTCGTTGTCCTGCTGGAAGGTGAACCTCCGCCCCAGTCTCAAGTCTTTTGCAGACTCTAACAGGTTTTCTTCCAAGATTACCCTGTATTTGGCTCCATCTATCTTCCCATCAACTCTGACCAGCTTCCCTGTCCCTGCTGAAGAAAAGCAACCCCACAGCATGATGCTGCCACCACCATGTTTCACAGTGGGGATGGTGTGTTCAGGAAGATGTGCAGTGTTAGTTTACCGCCACACATAGCATTTTGCATTTAGGACAAAAACTTCAATTTTGGTCTCATCCGACCAGAGCACCTTCCTCCACATGTTTGCTGTGTCCCCCACATGGCATGTGGCAAACTGCAAACGGGGCTTTTTTTCAACAATGGCTTTCTTCTTGCCACTCTTTCATAACGGCCCGTTTTGCGGAATGCACGACTAATAGTTGTCCTGTGGACAGATTTTCCCACCTGAGCTGTGGATCTCTGCAGCTCCTCCAGAGTTACCTTGGCTGCTTCTCTGATCAATGCTCTCCTTGCCCGGCCTGTCAGTTTAGGTAGACGGCCATGTCTTGGTAGGTTTGCAGTTGTGCCATACTCTTTCCATTTTCAGATGATGGATTGAACAGTGCTCCGTGAGATGTTCAAAGCTTGGGATATTTTTTTATAACCTAACCCTGCTTTAAACTTCTCCACAACTTTATCCCTGACCTGTCTGGTGTGTTCCTTGGGCTTCATGATGCTGTTTGTTCACTAATGTTTTCTAACAAACCTCTGAGGCCTTCACAGAACAGCTGTATTTATACTGAGATTAGATTACACACGTGGACTCTATTTACTAATTAGGTGACTTCTGAAGGCAATTGGTTGCACTGGATTTTATTTAGTGGCATCAGAGTAAAGGGGGCTGAAGACTTTTGCACGTCACATTTTGCAGTTTTATATTTGTAAAAAAATTGGAAAACCATGTATAATTTTCCTTCCACTTCACAATTATGCGCCACTTTGTGTTGGTCTATCACATAAAATCCCAATAAAATACATTTACGTTTGTGGTTGTAACGTGACAAAATGTGGAAAAGGTCAAGGGGTATGAATACTTTTGCAAGCCACTGTACTGGTTAAAAAGGACTGCATTGAATGTTCACCAGTAAAGTAGAGATGTAGGAAATCCTGAGCGAAATGTAAAGTGCTGGAGGAAATCAGCGTGTCAGGCAGCATCTATGGAGGGAATGGACAGACGAGGTTTTTGGTCGGCATTCTTCACCAGACTGATTATAGTAAGGCGAAAAAGCCAGAAAAGTGAGCTGGAAGCTGGACAAAGCCTGGCAAGTGAAAGGAAGGAACTGCAGATGCTGGTTTACATCAAAGATAGACAGAAAATATTAGAGTGACTCCGTGGGTCAGGGAGCATCTCTGGAGTGAAGAAATGGGTGACATTCCTGGTCGAGACCCTTCAGACTGAAAGTCCCTCCCCTGACTCTCAGTCTGAAGAAGTGACTCGACCCCAAATGTCATCCACTCCTACTCTCCAGAGATGCTGCCCGTCCCGCTGAGTTACCCCAGCATTTTGTGTCTATCCTGGCAAGTAATAGGTGAGGAGGCGATTGGCAGATGGGTGGAGTAAGTGACATAGGGTAGAAATGAAAAGGAGACAAGGAAGAAGAGTTAAATGTAAAGCCAGAGGGAGGGGATTGAGTAAGCGAGGCCTCCAAACCCGAGAGTAGTAGAATGAGAGGAGCTCATTGAGACAGACGCGTGCAGATGTATGTAATGAAGGGGAGGGCTGATCCATGGCCCCCCTCTCCCTGCTACTCTCTGCAAATTCACAAGTTATGTGTGTACCTTGGCAGCTGTCAGCTGCTGTTCTCCTAATTAAACTGCAAATGTCTTGCTTATCAAAACATATGGGCCAGTGGTTGCAGGGCCTCATGTTAATTAGCCCTTTGCGTCAATTCACTTAGTGTCAACAGAGTCAAGATTTAAGAATGTTTAATTGTCAAATCTGCCAACAACAATACAAAGAAATTCTTACTTGCTTCAACTTAACAGACCATAAATGCAATACACACAGATAGTATCAACAAGACGTTAAATTAATAACCATGATACTAGGTAACCACAATAGTGCAGAAAGCAAAGTCCATGGTGCAACTAAAGACACGTCTATTGATAGGACACAAAGTGCTGGAATAACTCAGCAGCTCAGGCAGTATCCATGGAGAACATGGATAGGAGGGATCGCCTATCCATGTTAGAGTTATAGAGTGATACAGTGCGGAAACAGGCCCTTTGCCTAACATGCCCACACCGGCCAACATGTCCCAACTGCACTGGTCCCACCTACCTCCGTTTTGGTCCATATCCCTCTAATCCTGTCCTATCCATGTGCCTGTCTGTTTCTTAAATGTTGGGATAGTCCCAGCCTCAACTACCTCCTCTGGCAACTTGTTCCGTACACCCATCACCCTTTGTGTGAAAAAGTCTCTGGATTTCTTGCGGTCTTGGTTGGAGCTGCTCTCAACTGGTCATCGAGACAGATGGAAGGAGTTAGTGGGTCGTGGTGTTGGTGTCTGTACGTTATTTTGGAGAATTGATCAGAGACGAGGTGAGGGTTGAGTTGTAGGGATCAGAGGGTCACAGTGAGTTACAGGGCAGAGTGACAGGCTCAGGCGAGAAGGTCAACGTGGTTAGGTTAGAGGATGACCATGAACAAGTCAAAGAGTCATAGCGGTCGCAGAGGCCGCAGAGACTGAAGGAGCCATGAGTCAGAGCGAAGTAAGAATTTCATTGTTCTATTGTCAGTACACATGCCCAAGAAGCACTGTAGAAGGGTCTCGACCCGAAACGTCGCCTATTCCTTCTCTCCATAGATGCTGCCTCACCCGCTGAGTTTCTCCAGCATTTTTGTCTACCTATGAAGCACTCTTGACTCGTGGATCCCAGATCCACAGTTGGGAGTCAGAGTGAATGTGTCGAAGTGAGGACAAAATGCCAGGGAATGCTGGAGACATGAAATAAAAGCAGCAAATACTGCAAGCACCCAGCAGGTCAGGTAGTACCCGTGAAGAGAGAATCAGTCAACATTTCAGACCTGAAACCCTTTGCCAGTCATCGGAATGAGCATTAAAAGCCGGGTGGGTCAGGGCATCAGGTTGGTGAAGCAGGTCAATGAATCTGACGGAAGTAGCAGGTTAGAGTGGTCAGCCTGGGGTCGGAGTGAACAGAGCGACAAACCACGATCACCCCATACACGAGCACTATCCTACACACAAGGGACAGTTTACAATGTTTACCAAAGCCAATTAACCTACAAACCTGTACATCTTTGGAGTGTGGGAGGAAACCGGAGCACCCGGAGAAAACCCACGCGGTCAAAAGGAGAACGTACAAACTCCGTATAGATGGCAAACAAGGTTCAAGATCAAACTGGGCCTCTGGCGCTGTGTGGCAGCAACTCTACCGCTGTGCCAGGACAAGGGGTCACAGCTTAAGGATAAGGGGAAAATCCTTTAAAACCGAGATGAGAAGAACTTTTTTCACACAGAGAGTGGTGAATCTCTGGAACTCTCTGCCACAGAGGGTAGTCGAGGCCAGTTCATTGGCTATATTTAAGAGGGAGTTAGATGTGGCCCTTGTGGCTAAGGGGATCAGAGGGTATGGAGAGAAGGCAGGTATGGGATACTGAGTTGGATGATCAGCCATGATCATATTGAATGGCGGTGTAGGCTCGAAGGGCCGAATGGCCTACTCCTGCACCTATTTTCTATGTTTCTATGTGCCACCGTGTCGCCCCCTATTCCAACTTTTCTGCTGCTTTTTCTACAACTTTCTACCGTATTAATCTTTTGTCCGCACTGTAAACCACAATCATTTTTTTAAATTATCTGAAAATTACGTTATCATACCCCCTACCTTTAAGTCACAATTTTATCTGGTGTTGGCCAGAGCTGTAAGCAATTCGGGGAATTGGTTGTTGGAGAAGATAGGCAAAAACATACAATGTATAATCAGAACCAAATTTGCAGAGCTCAAAGGTCTTTTCCGAATAGCCCATGATTTCCAAAGAGCTGTAAATAAAATGCCCAACACAACGATTTAAAGACATTTAAAATGTTATGATTTATATTATAAATCCCATTTGACATGTGAAAACGCACACCTCCAGATTCAGAGACAGTTTCTTCCTAGCTGTTTGGCTGTACTTGGATTGATGAAGGCCAATGTGCCTAAAGCCTTCTTGACCACCCTATCTCCCTGTCATATTCAAGTAACCATGTATCTTCTCTCCTAGATCCCTGTGCTGTGCAATACTCCCCAGAGCCCTGCCATTCACTGAAAGTCCTGCCCTGGTGTGGCTTCCAAGTGCTCAAGGAAATTCAGCATCCAAGGCATTGAAAGTAAATACATAAAATCTTGTGGTGTGAGAGATATGGAATAACTTTCTTTGATGAGTCAAGAATTAGCGTAGAACATAAGTGACATGAATGCAGAACGACCTTTCCCAACCTCCTTCCCCTCAGCTCTCTGCTCTCACCAAGTACTGCACCGAGCTCTGGTTCACTGGCGGGACCATTGTCATTGATCCACGTGTGACCGTCTAATGATGATCTTTCATTTGCTTCATCAAAGGGGTTCTTCCGGAGAAGCCAGCAGAGCAATGCCACCTACTCGTGCCCGCGGCAGAAGAACTGTCTGATTGACCGAACGAGCCGCAATCGGTGCCAGCACTGTCGCTTACAGAAGTGTCTGATGGTGGGGATGTCTCGCGATGGTAAGCTGCACATCGCAGTGATGTGAAGCCCCTTCGCATCCTGATACCTCGAGGGTCACCCTCTCCTTGGGGCATAATGATTAATAGTGATAGGCAAGAATCAACCAGTGAGCAAGGCCAAGTGAGAGTGGTGCCCTAGTCTTGGTGTTTAATTTGCATTGTTTTGTCATTTTCTAAAACAAAGTGAAAAAATAACTTGTCTCTTTGCATAAACACGTAAAAACAAAGAACTGCAGATGCTGATTTATACCAAAGATAAACACAAAGTGCTAGAGTAACTCAGCGGGTCAGGCAGTCTGTAGAAAAAGCGTTTGCGACGTTTTGGGTTGCAACCCTTCTTCAGGCTGAAAGTTGGGGGTGTGGGTGAAGAGCTGGAGGCGAGAAAAGACAGGAGTAATCAGGAACAATGGGCTTAAGGGCCTGTCCCACTTACGCGACCTTGGCTCACAAATTATGCAACCCCGTGGTCGCTTGAGGCTTACGGGCACCTTATGGCCGCGCGGGGCCGGTCCCACTTAGAAGCACGGAGGGGTATGGAGTTGTGCGGGGCTGGTCCCGACATCGCGCGGGGCTCCAAAATTCTTGCAGTGACCAAAATCTTTGCGCGCCAATGTTGGCCCTTGTACGCACGCAGACACATTGCAGTCATATGCAGCGTCTTGACGGCGTACGCCTAGCGCGTGGTGTTGCGTGATGACGTCACCGTCCGACGCCATGCGATGCCCAAATTCAGTCGGCCCGCCTGCTGCCCAGCTGATTTGTAAGCATGACGTAAATGACGTCACGTGCGAACTTAGCGAGAACTTAATGCCGACTTCGCGCGACCTCCGCTTCCGGTTGGTCGCGCCAAACGCACGCAATCGCATGCAAGTGGGACAGGCCCTTTACCAGGCACCACCCTGCCTGAGGTCATTTGTGGCCAGCCCTGATTGGTCCTGGGCTTTTCTCGCCTCCAGCTCTTCACCCCCCCCACCCCTTACTTTAAGCCTGAAGAAGGGTACCGACCCATCCTTAATCTCTACAGATGCTGCCTGACCCGCTGAGGTACTCCAGCACTTTATGTCTATCTTTGTCTTTTTGTATGTGAGGTTGTTCTCATGGACCATGCGGTTTACCAATTTCAGGGAGATGGGAGCATGAAGGTTAAGGATTGGCAGGGATGGAGAGAATGCTCTGGCCTCAAACATACGTTCCTGGAGGCTGAGTTTCATGAAAGGAGTTGCGAACTTTCATATGTTGTTAAAGTAAATGTCAGCAGAAACGCAGTCCTGTGCAGCAATCTCCACACAATTCAGAGTTGCAAAATATCGCCATGGTTCAGCATTTTCATGCAAAGCATTTGGATTAATCAATATGTAGATGTTGCACTTCAGAGTAGGTTAACTTTGCATTGATTTACAATTTGTGAACTGTTCTCAATGATGCCAAGGATGTGTGGTTAATGTGTTTGCTGTGGAGAATGTGCTTGCAAAGCTCTTTGTGAATGTGGTCGTTCACAATCTACTTCAAAGGTCAGCGTACGCACTTGCTGATCTGATCGCCCCACTGGGAGAGAAAGACATCGCGGCAGTGCAGAAATTGGAAGCTAATTTTAATCCATGGACATTTGAAATAGCAGTTACAAATTCAGAACAGAGACTTGAAGAGCAGATAGTGTTTTATGGAAAGATTTATCCTATTCAGCCCCTTAAGAATTTTGTACATTGACATTGCAATGAAATCCACTCTCATTCTGTTAAAGTGGGGAGTAAAGACCCAGTCTGCTTAAGATTCTCACAACGAACAGATCTCCTATCCCAGGAAACAATATGATGACCGTTCATTATATTCTCTCTATTACATGTATATCTTTTCTAAGAGAGACCAGGCCTCTGTCGGAGGAGACATGCTGACGCTCAGAGGAACGATCCCGTCAGTCCCAATCCCCCATTCCATGTTTCCCTGTACTACTGCTGCTGTTTCTCTCTCACATATGGTCATCAACTCTCCTTCTCGTAACTGCGTGGGTTTTCCCCGGGTGCTCTAGTTTCCTCCCACACTCTAAAGACGTACAGTTTTGCAGGTTAATTGGCTTTGGAAAAGTTTGTAAATTGTCCCCAGTGTGTAAGGTCGTGCTATTGTATGGAGATTGCTGTTTGGCGCGGACTTGGTGGGCCGAAGGACCTGTAGCTCAAAACTAAACTAAACTAAACCTGCAACGATTAAAATTCAGGACCCTTCTTCTGTCCTTGTCTTCCATGCCGTGAACAAGGGCCGCAGCTCAAAATGTCATCTGTCTGTTTCCCTCCTAAGATGCTGCCTGACCCACTTGATCTGTGCTTGGGCTTCACTCAGAACCCAAATGCTGCTCCCCTTCTCCATGTTTCACTAGCACTGATGTTGAGGTAAAGGCCCTCGAGGTAAAACTAACAAGGCCTCAACTACGACCAGTTGGCACTCACTGAATCATAGGTAGACCGTGAACAGGTCCAACCCTTTGGTCTCAAAGCTGAGCTAACCTTTACTTTATGGCAGAAGTTGGAGATTAATTATCCTCAGACCCTCAATTTAACATCAGATCACTCTCTGGTGATTGCAGGAGGCGGCACAGGGGCGCAGCTGGTAGAGCTGCTTACTCACAGCACCAGAGACCCAGGTTCGATCCTGACCTCAGGTGTTGCCTGCGTTGACCGTGTAGGTTTCCCCTGGTGTTCCAATAAATGTGCAGGCTGTTAGGCTAATTGGCCTCTGTTAATTGCCCCACTCGTGTAGGTGAGTGGTAGGATTTTGAGGCAGATGATGGGAATGTGGGGAGAATAAAAAGGGATTAGTGTAAATGGGTGCTCGTTGGCTAGCACGTACTAGGTGGGCCGAAGGGTCTGTTTTTATTTTGTTGTGAGAATTGTTTAAGAAATAAATATCATAGTGGGAACCGCACTTGGACATGTTACAAACTAATGCCCTTGGATGGGTGCACTCTGACAGTTGGAATAGTTTCTGTGGGCTGAATAGCCTCCTCCTATTATAGAAGAAAATACAATGATGAATCTTACCTTTATACCTGAGTTGCTAGACCTCTATGTAACACCTTATGTAGAAGTCAATATTTTTTACTTGCAACAACTTCTCTCGACTGTGAACATAGAACAATACAGTACAGGAACGAGCCCTTCGGCCTGCAACATTTGTGCTAACACGGTGCCAAACTACACTGATTTGCCTGTACGTGATAACAAGAATTTAGATTCCTTGCCTATCTAAAAGCCTCTTAATGCCACTATTCTATATGCCTCCACCACCACCCCTGGCAGTGCGTTCCCCACCACTCTGGATAAAAAATACCATGCTCTGCACAACTCCATTAAACTTTCCCCCTCTCACCTTATAGCTATGCTCTCTCGTGTTGGACATTCCACTATGGGGAGAAAGGTTCTGTGTGAATAGTCTACCCCTCTCATAATCTCATATACTTCTATCATCTCTCCTCAACCTTTGATGTTCCAGAGAAAACAATCCAAGTTTACCAAACCTTTCTTTGGAGCTGAAACTCTCCAATCCGGGCAGCATCCTGGTAAACCTCCTGTGCACCCTCTCCAAAGCCTCCACATCCTTCCTGTAATGTGGCGACCAGAACTGCACGCAATACTACAACTGAGCTGAAGTATCCATCGTGAGCTGCAGATTGTGGGGTTTCCCCAGATTGTGGATTATGATGACTTTCTTTAAATTAAAATACAGAGTTGGTATTCATGCAAAATTTATAATGAAATACATTCACCAGCTATAAAGAAAATGCAGGAGTAACTCAGTGGGTCAGGCAGCATCTCTGGAGAAAAGGAATAGGTGACCCTTCAGACTGAGTTTGAAGTGAGTCTCTCAGTCTGAAGAAGGGTCTCGACCCGAAATGTGAACTATTCCTTTTCTCCACATGCTGCTTCACCAGCTGAGTTATTCATGCATTTTGTGTCTATCTTTGGTGTAAACTAGCATCTGCAGTTCCTTCCTTTTCATTCACCAGCTGTCAGTCAATGTAAGACAGTAAGACAATGTAAAATGTTTAGGGAAATGTTGGATGAGTTGTGTATTTTTAACATATCAGAGTTTTACAGACAAACCTTGTGTAAACATTCTTTTGAAAGATTTCAGTAGAGCAGAGGCTTTGTAATAAAAACTGAAACTGCAGGTCAGGCAGCACCAGTGCAGAGAGAAACCGGGTTAATGTCAGAGACCTGGAACATTAACCGCGGTTCTCTCTCCACAGATGCTGCCTGACCTCATGAGTGTTTCCAGCAACTTCAGTTCTTATTTCAAATTCCCAGATCGGCAGTGTTCTGATTTGCAGAGACTCTGCAAACCCGCAGAGAGCTTGTCCGCTACAGCGGTGTGTGTTCCTTTCTGCAGCTGTCAAGTTTGGCCGCATGAGCAAGAAGCAGAGGGACAGCCTGTACGCAGAGGTGCAGAAGCATCGGCTGCAGCAACAGCAGCAGCAGCAGAGGGACCAGCCGCAGCCGCAGCCTCCCGGCGAGGCAGAGCCCCTCACCCCACCCTATAGCAGCCTGGCAGAACTCAACAGCGACCTCAGCAACCTGTACGTGGACGGGCAGGCAGCCGAGGTGGGCAAGGCAGAGCCGGCCATGAACAACCTCTACCTGGACATTCAGCCCTCTCCTGACCAGTCCGGTCTAGACATCAACGGCATTAAGCAGGAACCCATTTGTGAATATGCAACAGGACCAGACTTCTTCCCCTACTGTTCCTTTACAGATGGGGAAACCTCTCCGACTGCCTCGATGGCTGAGCTAGGTAAGGGGCACATCTGCAGAGAGGGGGTACAAGTCTGCTGCAAGCACCTTCAAAGTGGACTGAAGAATGCTGCATTGAAGTCAGTGTTGGTGGTGGTACAAAGAGTAATGTGAGCAACTGGGCGGTATGGTGGCACAGCGGTAGAGTTGTTGCCTTACAGCGCCGGAGACCCAGGTCCATCCTGACTACGGGTGACAATAGACAGTAGGTGCAGGAGTAGGCCATTCGGCCCTTTGAGCCAGCACCGCCATTCAATGAGATCATGGCTGACCATCCCCAATCAGTATCCCGTACCTGCCTTCTCTCCATATCCCCTGACTCTGCTACTTTTAAGAGCCCTATCTAGCTCTCTCTTGAAAGCATCCAGAGAACCTGCCTCCACCGCCCTCTGAGGCAGAGAATTCCACAGACTTACCACTCTCTGTGAGAAAAATTGTTTCCTTGTCTCTGTTCTTCTCCCCATATCCTTTGATTCCACTAGCCCCTAGAGCTCTATCTAACTATCTCTTAAATCCATCCTGTGATATGGCCTCCACTGCCCTCTGTGGCAGGGAATTCCACAAATTCACAACTCTCTGGTGAAAAAGTTCTTTCTCACCTCAGTCTTAAATGGCCTCCCCTTTATTCTAAGACTGTGTCCCCTGGTTTTGGACACCCAACATTGGGAACATTTTTCCTGCATCTAGCTTGTCCAGTCCTTTTATAATTTTATATGTTTCTATAAGATTCCCCCTCATCCTTCTAAACTCCAGTGAATACAAGCCTAGTCTTTTCAATCTTTCCTCATATGACAGTCCCGCCATCCCAGGGATCAATCTCGTGAACCAATGCTGCACTACCTCAATCACAAGGATGTCCTTCCTCAAATTAGGAGACCAAAACTGTACACAATCCTCCAGATGTGGTCTTACCAGAGCCCTATACAACTGCAGAAGAACCTCTCGACTCCTATATTGAAATCCTCTTGTTATGAAGGCCAACATTCCCATTTGCTTTCTTCACTGCTTGCTGTACCTGCACGCCAACTTTCAGTGACCGGTGTACAAGGACACCCAGGTCTCGCTGCACCTCCCCCTTACCTAACCTAACCCCATTGAGATAATAATCTGCCCCCTTGTTTTTGCCGCCAAAGTGGATAACCTCACATTTATCTACATTATACTGCATCTGCCACGCATCTGCCCACTCACTTATCACTTGGATATTTGTGGGTAAGATGAGACCTGTACACATTGGACAGATTACACATGAAGCAGAACAGGTCCAATGTCCTTGCAAAACATTTGCTCATGCTCTTGCAGAGGGTTCAATCTGATTTGGCTGGGTAAAGAGACACAGAGCAGATCTGCAGCTGAATGGGGGAAAGCAAGTCAAATATAGAAGGAAACTACCAGTAAGAGTCCAGTAGGGCAAGCAACATGGACATGAGGAACATAGGAGGATTGGAGGCCAAAACTATTTCTATTTTCATGCTAGGAGCCCGACTAGTATAGCAGATAAACTTTGTGCATTGATCAGACTATGGGATTCACGAGAACATGGTTGACAAAGGACAGGACTGGCAGCTCAACATTGCAGAATACTGAATCTTCAGATGTGAGTAGTTTATTGTCACGTGTACCGAGGCACAGTGAAAAGCTTTTTTGTTGCCTGCTATCCAGTCAGCAGAAAGATAATACATGATTACAATCGATCCATTAACAGTGATACATGATGAGGGAATAACGTTTAATGCAAGGTAATGTTAGGGGGGATTTAAAAGGGGAAGGAGCATGGCGATATTGATTAGTCAGCACATTGCTCCAAGAGGTAGGATATCTTAGAAAGGTCTTCGAATGAGACCGTATATTTAAAATCAAAAATGGAACTATCGCTTAGTTGGGGGTATACTACAGATATCCCAACAGTCATAGCAGATAGCGGAATAGATATGTAGGTAAATCACAGGGAAATGTGAGAGGATTAGGATAATGGCAGAAAAAGAGTTCAACTTCCCTAAAATTAATGGGTTTCAGCTAAGTGTAAGACTAGGAGGGCTGGAATTTCTATAGTACATGAGTAGATACTCGAAACTGTAGTTGCTGGGTTACAGTGCGGGAGTAACTGCATTTCTGGAGAGAATGGATGGGTGAAGGACCCTTCTTCAGACCTAAAACGCCACCTATCCATACTCTCCAGAGGTGCTGCCTGACCCGCACTTACTCCAACACTTTGTAGCTTTTTAAGTCAGTATGGTGATAGTGCTACAGGGCAGTCCTCGACATAATGTTATAGAATGTAACCGGGCTGGTGGTTGAAGGATCAATGGGAAAGAGTTGTGGAGGCAACAACCACAACTCAAAACAGTTCTGGAGAACCAAAGATGGTCCTGAATTGGGGAAAACCAATTGGAATATCATTAGGCGGGGCCTAGTGAAAGGAGACTGGGAGCAGCTACTTGCAGGTAAGTCAACATCAGACAAGTGGGAGTCAGTTAAAGGTAAAATGAGTTCAGGACCAACATATTGCAACATATTGCAGTCAGAGGGAAAACTAAGGACAGCAAGTAAAAGGAATCCTGAAGGTTAATGATATCAAGAGTTGGATAACGAATAAAAGGAAGCATGTATGGCGAGACCCTGCAGAAATATAGAATAGGAGGTTTTCATAGTCATACAGTACGGAAATAAGCCCTTCAGCCCAACCTGTCCACACCGACCAGATTTTATAACTGAGTTAGTCTAATTTGCCTGCATTTGGCCTACATCCCTCTAAACCTTTTATCTCCACTAACCTCTTTAAATGTCCTTCACACATCGATTTCCCTGGCAGCTCGTTCCATATATGCATCACCCTCTGTGTGAAAGAATTGTCCATCAGGTCTTGAATCTCACTTGTTGGGGGAAAGACTGTGACCATCCAGCTTACTTATGCCCCTCGTGATTTTAGGTCACATTTCAACCTCCTAAGGTCAAGGGAAAAGAGTTCCAGCCTATTCACCATCTCTTTCTTATTCAAGCACTCCTTTCCTACTAACATCCTGGTGAATCTTTTCTGCGCCCTTTCCAGCTTTACGACATCCAGGGTGGTTGGAATCTGGAACACTCTGCCGGAGCGGGTGGTGGAGGGAGAGAATCTCAAATTTAAGAAATACCTAGAAGAGTATTTCTATCTCCAAGGCATAGAAGGATACAGATCAAGTGCAGGTAAATGGGTTTAGTGTAGATGGGTACTTGATGGTCGGCATGGACATGGTGGGCAGAAGTGCCTGTTCCTGTGCTACATGACGCTATTCCCAGTGAACACGGGATTGGGTGCGTGTATTGACATAGGTTGAGGGTTAGTTAGCTAGCATAAAGTAGAGAGGTGCAATTACAGGGTCATTATTGGTTTGGGTGGGTTTGCTGGTGGCATCAGTTCTACTGTTCACAAGCCACACTAATGGCCGGGATGTGGGGTGTGTACTGTTTCCAAGGTTGCTGTTGACACAAACCTGAACATTTGTGAGGTGGATGCAGAGTTGTTCAGGAGGATGCAGTCAGACTTAGTGAATGAGCAAGGGTAAAGCAAAAGGAACTGAGTATGGAAAGAAAGTATTTTGACACACTGGCATTCATCAGTCAGGGCATTGACTACAGGAGTTGTTATATTGTGCAAGACATGAATACATTGCACTTGGAGTATTGTGTTCAGTCTTGTCACCCTGTAAAAGGAAAGATGCCATTAAGCTGGAAAGAGTGCAGAATAGATTTACAAGGTTGTTGCCAGAACTCAAGGAGCTGAGTTATAAGGAGAGGCTGAGCAGGCTAGGCCTCTATTCTTTGGAGCACAGAAGGCTGAGGGATGATCCTACAGAAGGGGAATAGATAGGGTGAATACACAGTGATCTTCCCAGTGTGGGGGAAATCAAGCACTAGAAGGAAAAGGTTTGAGGTGAGGGGAAGGATTTGAAAGAGGCCTGAGGGACAACTTTGCATTTATAGAATAAGCTGGCAAAGGAAATGTTTGAAGAAGGGACATTAAAAACATATAACATACATTTGGATGGGTACATGGATAGCAACGGTTAAGGGGGAGATGGGTTAAATATGGGACTATCATAGCTGAGTCTCACGTTTCGAGTTGACACAAGAGGTAACCCGAGTTAAAACACGTGGTAATAACGTACAATTAACGTACGGAACTCGTGGACGCAACTTAGAGACTCGTGGCGCTAACGGCAGGTACTCGTGAAACTTGTCAACTCTTGCAAAAAATCAAACATGTTTAAAAATTTTCCACGAGTCAATTTTACTCTTGTGGTTAATAATTGAAACATTTTAACTCGTTGTAAGAACGTAGTGGCCCGTGCGTTTACCTTAGTGTATCGTGAGTCTACCGTGGGAACTCTTTAACTCAGCGGGCAGGCAACAGCAGATTGTTGCTCCCTTCAGTTTCCCAGCGACAGTCACCTGTCACACGAGAGAGATCATGCACTGTTGAAGGTCTCCTTTGCACGTCGGTGTTTCTGTCTTTCTCCACTCATTGTTGGCCCTATCTGTCACCACCCCCACCTACACCCCTCTGCTTCCCGGCCATGTGTGTGACTCCTTCCCTTCCCTCTCCAGCTCCTCGCGCATTGCACCGGCGCGGGGACTTTGCACGTTCTTCATGTCGGCGATGCCAGCAGGTCAGTGCCAGTCGCCCCGGGGCAGTCGCACCCTTCAGTTTCCCAGGGAGTCGGGACAGGACTGGAGTTGCTGTTGGCTGTGGGTCTCTGTGTTCTCCGTGCTTGCAGTGAGCCTGGTGGGGCGACTGGCACTGACCTGCTGGCATCGTCAACGTGAAGACAGTGCAAAGCCCCCGCGCCGGTGCAATGGGCGGGGAGCTGGAGAGGGGGGGAAGGGGTCACACACATGGCCGGGAAACAAAGGGGTAGGTGGGGGTGGTGACAGATAGGGCCAACAATGAGTGGAGAAAGACAGAAACACCAACGTGCAAAGGAGACTTACAACAGTGCATGATCTCTCTCGCGTTATGGCAGGTGGTTGTCGCCTGCCCGCTGTTTCTGACGCTAAAGCCGTGGGATCGTTGCCCTTCGTGTTGGCGGGGAGGGGGGTATTGTGATGTTTGATCGCCCCCTGCTATCCCAGGGACAGGGAGACACAGCGGCTTTTGAGACTGGTGAGCAATCACTTCCAAAGTGTCTGCCCACACAGTCAGTACACCTCTCCTACACTTGTCTCCCGCACTAAGATCATCCCGCAGAGAATGATCCCAGCCTAACCCAAGAGCCATGTCACCCCAGACAGATTAATGACGCCCGCGCATCCCCCCCACCCCAACCTCTCTCCACCTCAACTCACGCCTGGGCACCAAAGCAGCTCAGGAGGCGAACCCTGAGCTCCGTCTCACAACAATCTGATGTGCACATCCGTCCATATTCAAAGATTTAATCTCCCGTCTCCCCGCAGTGTGTAGACATGGCAATAAATTTAATTAAAACATATCAAACCTGTGTGTTTCAAACAAATCATAAGTATAACTGCTCTGGCACTGGATGGTGGGCATTTTCCAGAACAAGGGGTCATAGTTCCAGAACAAGGGGTCATAGTTTAAGGATAAGGGGGAAATCTTTTACACTTTTACACAACTTTTTTCACACAGAGAGTGGTGAATCTGGAATTATCTGCCGCAGAAGGTAGTTGAGGCCAGTTCATTGGCTATATTTAAGAGGGAGTTAGATGTGGCCCTTGTGGCTAAAGGGATCAGGGGATATGGAGAGAAGGCAGGAACAGGATACTGAGTTGGATGATCAGCCATGATCATATTGAATGGTGGTGCAGGCTCGAAGGGCCGAATGACCTACTCCTGCACCTATTTTCTATGTTTTTATGTTTCCCTTTGTAGGTCACATCAATAGATGCGGCCGCGCTGAATTCTATCTTTAAAACAAAGCCACAGGATGGAGATGTCTTCTTTAACACTGTTGCTTATTAAAACATAACACTGTTGCTTATTAAAACAAACCTTCAATCAGGATTGGCTCAAGAGTAACTCGGGAGACGAACTTGGAACATCGCAGAAATGACAAGTAAACGGCAAACTTGTCATACCCGTGGGAACTCGGTTAAACTCTTGATCATACACTTGCAATCTCGTACACAAGCACGAGTCTTTCACTCGAGGTACCTCTTGTGTCAACTCGCAACGTGAGACTCAGCTTTAAGATGGGAAGCTGGCATGTTGGAGTTGGGCTTGTTTCCATGCTATACGACTAAATCTGAGGTAATCTCCTGTGGTAGAACAGATAGAAAAGCAGAAAAGCAGAATATTTAGTTTAGCTTAGAGATACAGCGCAGAAACAGGTCCTACGGCCCACCGCTTCCGCGCCGACCAGCGATTCCCGCACATCAACACTATGCTACACACACTAGGGACAATTTTACATTTTTATCACGCCAATTAACCTACAAACATGTACGTGTTTGGAGTGTGGGGGGAAACCGAAGATCTCGGAAAAAACCCACGCAGGTCACAGGTAGAACATAAAAACTCCGTACAGACACCACCCGTAGTCAGGATCGAACCCGATCTCTGGCGCTGTAAGGCAGCAACTCTATCGTTATGTCACCGTGCCGTCTGTATTCTTTAAATAATGAGCAAGTGAAAATTGTTGGTTTTCAGGGGGGCCACATACACAGATCACTGAATGTTAACATTCAGGTACAACACATAATTAGGAAGACAAACAGAATATCGACCCTTATTGGGTACACAAAATAACTTGTTGCAAATTTTACCGGGCTCTGGTCCGACACTAGCTGCAATATTGAGTATTGGGCTGGTTCCCTATCACTTTTTTCCCCCGAGGAAGAAAACACTTCTGATAGATGGAGTGCAGGGAAAGTTCACTAGTTTGATTCCTGTAATGGCAGGTTTATCGATGAAGCGGTCCCCCCGTGCTGGGTCCCCATTCCTCTTTCCCCTCCCTGACGGCCAGGCCCTCCTTTGTTCCCTCCCCCGGCAGCGGCATCCTCACCTCCACATGACCGTCCTCCTCCGTCGGTCAGGGCCATCATCGACTGCCTCCATGGTGCTGACCCAAGCCCAGCCGCAGGCTCTGCAGACCCTGGGGTCATTCATTGACTCGCAAGGCTCCACCTCCAACCCGCAAGGCTCCGGCTCCTGGAGAGTTGACCAGATTGGGAAGGAGGTGATGAATGGGTGGAGGGTATAATCAGTGCCTGGGATAGGGGAAGATCAGTGAGTGAGCCAAGGGACTTGGTTCCTTTAGGGTCAAAGTCAGAGACCAGCAAATGACTGGTTGGGAGCATTGTGGGTGCGATGAAAGGTAGTAGTGGTCTTGCTGGTGGACTCCCACCCCAGATTGGTGACTGCCAAAAGATAGTCATCCCAGAACATGCGGAGGGTCCAATAAAGTCTCCCGAGTCCTGCTCCGCCCTCTTGCTGATCTCCTGAATCTAGGCCTGGTCTGGGGTGCAGTACAGTCTTGTGTGAAGATCCAGCCCTCGAGTTATGCTGACACTGACCCTGGCTCGCTGTCACCAGGGTCACCCACACATCCAGGGTGTTCAGAACCAGTCATGGCCTGTGGGGGAGCAGGGCCGTGAGATCATTGTATGGGGGACCAATATCCTAGCGGGGAAATTGGGTGGCTATTGGGAACCAGCAGACAGATGTAGGCTGAGGATTTCATTCCTTGCTCTGACTTTGTCCTGTGCAACATTGGGTGTGGAATGCTTCAGGACCTCCAGGGATCTGTGCTTCACCCCTTGGTTGAAGGTCTAAGTCATGGAGAAGTACAGTATGGAAACAGGCACTTTGGCCCACCATCTGTGCTGCCCCATTTTTTATTTCCCCCCCCCCATATTCTGTTCAACTTCCTTCAGATTCTTCCACTCACCTCCACAAAATGGCCAAGTTAATCTTCCATCCTGCACGTCTTTCAGACTTGGGAGGAACCCTGAATAACTTGGTGGAACCCACACAGTCACAGGGAAAATGTGCAAACACCCGGTGTCAGGATCGAACCTGGGTATCTGTCGCTGTGAGGCAGCAGCACTATCGTGCGCCACTGTGCATCCCCAGGTTGGATGGTACTCCAGCACAGGACCGTGTTCTTGTTTCTTTGCTGTGGTTTCCACCCTCCCGTGCGACAGGTCACATTGGTTTGAGAAGAAGATTGTCAGTGGTCAACAGGTCGGGCAGTGGCTGTGGAGAGAGATATTAACCCTTCAATTGTTTGACACATCCTTAACTTTTTAGTTGTGTGACCATTGGCCTGAATTCTGCTGTTGCTTCAGTAGCTCACTTCTTCCTCTTTAGAGCACCTTGCACAGAACATTGCCAAGTCCCACATTGAGACCTGCCAATACCTCCAGGAGGAGCTCCAGCAACTGATGTGGCAAACATACGTGCGGGAGGAGCTGGAGATTTATCTGAACAAGGTAAGGCGAGCGCTCAGATCAAGTGCGAGTGGCTTTGTAACAAGCTTAATTTTCTCATTCAACCCTGGACGTTAATGCAGTGATCCTCTCACCCAGCCCAGGGAGGTGATGTGGCAGTTGTGTGCTATCAAGATCACAGAGGCGATTCAATATGTGGTGGAGTTTGCCAAACGCATTGATGGATTCATGGAACTGTGTCAAAACGATCAGATCGTACTTCTGAAAGCAGGTACCCACCACTGCCAAGACTGAGTTTTCACCACTGATGCTCTTTGAGAGCGGAGGCTGGTGGGCTAATGTGGCATGCTTGCATTAATCGGTCTGGGCTCTGAATACTAGAATTAAGACATCATGTTGTATGCACAAGTTGTTGGGTGAAACCACACTTGAAGTACTGTATACAGCCCGATTGTAATCACACATTGTCTTTCTGCTGACTGGTTAGCATGCAACAAATGCTTTTCACTGTACCGCAGTGTACATGACAATAAACTAAACTAACTAACTATATAGTTTTAGCACTCAGCTGCAGGAAGTATTACGCTGAAAATGGGTACAGAGGATGTTACTGGGATCAGAGGGCTTCAGTTGTAATGAGAGGCTAGATAAGCTGGGAGTTTTCCTATTTAGACATTTGGACAGGTACATGGACAGGAATGGTTTACAGGGATATGGGCCAATTGGTCAACTAGTTCGGAGGGACATCTTGGTCAGCATGAATTAGGGTAAAAGACCTGGTGTGGTGTTGTATAACGCTCTCACTTTATAACCCTGGTGGACCCAAGCCAAACGGATAGAGAGCTTTACGAGTATAGAAAGACTTCATAGTCTATTCATTTGGGTGATACCATCACCAAAGAGCTTCAATATTGATCATGAGATCCAGAGATTGGTGAGAATGTGGAATTCTGTCCACGGGGAATGGCCCAGAGAAAAAACCTAGAAGAATCAAGATATATTTGGGTTCACCACCAATTTTATGGCAATAGGTGGTCAGGCACCTCCTTTAATCCAGACAAAATTATGAGAGTACACTTGAAATCCCCTCCCGGAAGACCCTCTGAACATTTGGCACCTAGGCCGGATTTAGTGGCCAATCTCGACCTCATCAGGACTTCTGCAACGATCTGAAGAAGGATTTCGGCCCGAAACGTTGCCTATTTTCTTCGTTCCATAGATGCTGCTGCACCCGCTGAGTTTCTCCAGCTTTTTTGTGTACCTTCTGCAACGACCAGCGGGTTGAATTTGCCCCCTTGCGGCCAGGGCTCTGGGACTCTGACCTGGCCAGAGCTGGCAGATCTGTTCCCACAGTCAATTTCTGAGGATGATCAATGGGTTGAATTTGCTCCCTGTGGCCAAGGCTCTGGAACTGCAGCCCAGCCAGAGCCGGTAGATCCATTCCCATAGTCGACTTCCGAGGCCGACTCTGCGGGCTGATATCTCTGCTGCTCGTCAGCTTGAGTGGACCGTTCCAGTACTGTTGGACTCCTCCTGGAGATAGTGACCTCTGTTGATCCGGCAAAACGGATAATACAGCAAGGGTCTGGAACTAAGGTTGCGAGTAAGTCGGTGGTGGACCAGTACAGGAGGGAGAAAGTATAGACAGTCGTGTTGCCAGGGTTAAATGGAGGGGTTTTAAGAAATCTATTGACCCGTAGCTGGTTGCCCTGTTTTTTTGTTGCAAGTTCGCTAAGATGCCAACTCTGGATGGGGAAACATCCTTCATTTTGTTGCGGCCCGTAGGTAGCATTGACAAGGAAGTGCCCAATGCCATTTTTCATAGCTTGAGGACATTGACACCACCACTACTCAGCCTCTCCCTATAGCTTAGACACCTGAGTCTTGGCAACATCCTTCTAAATCCTCCCTGCACCCTTTCCATCTAGACAAGATCTTTCTTATAACATGGTGCCCAGAACTGAAGGCTAACTTTTCATCTCCAGGCAAGCCAAGGAGTTGGGGCAACAAAGAGCGTTGGGAGTTGAACCCATCACCCCTCCAAGTTACAGAGTTAAGGATAGCGGTCTGACCACTCTGTGTGATTGGCATGGCATGGTCACATTGACCAAAGGCAGCTGTCTGATTATCCAGGTATCTGCATGGTTAGAAGGTGCTGAGAGGTTGATGGAGAAGTGGAGCAAAGCCACGAGTTGGTTCAGCAGCAGGAGAAGGGATTTACAGGGTCATTTTCATCTGTTGGCGGCACCGGTAACCCGCCCGAAGGCTCATAGAATGGTGTAACCGTGAGGGAGCTAGAGATGTCGGATGTGAGGAGCATGGGCCAATAGGAGGGCGATAGGGTAATGCCTCTGGCAATCTCAAGGTCGGCTGCAGGAGGCACCCGGGACACAAATATGGCCAGATGGGCCAACAGGACTTTGGGCGTTGAACAATGGCGCCAAAATGGCAGCGCCCACATGTGTAATATATGCAAAAAGAATTTCACTGTGCAGGTGCATATGTGACCAATAAAGCACTATGGAACCATTGAACGATCGGGACCCGTATTCCAGGAACTTTCTCTCTGCAGACAGCCGTTCCCCTTCTGTTGCAATTGGTGGTTTTTGAACTTGGCGCTAAATTGCTGACCTTTTCACCATGTCCGCAGGTTCTTTAGAAGTTGTGTTCGTCCGAATGTGTCGAGCTTTCGACTCCCAGAACAACACCGTGTATTTTGACGGGAAGTTTGCCGGTCCAGATGTCTTCAAATCACTGGGTAACGACCCCTCGTGCTGTCTGTCTGTCTGTCTGCCTCTCTCGTCCATTCTGAAAATGCTGGAGTAACTCAGCATCTGGAGGGAAGGAATGGGTGATGTCTTGGGTCGAGACCCTTCTTCAGATTTCAAGAAGTCGGAAGAGGGATCTCGTCCCAAAACGTCACCCATTCCTTCTATCCAGAGATGCTGTCTGTTCTGCTGAACTACACCAACATTTTTTGTCTGTCTTCGGAGTGAACCAGCATCTGCAGTTCCTTCCAACACTCTCCCATCCATTGCTCGTCCTCCACCCTCACGTACCCCATCACCATGAACCCGTTTACCCCTCGAGCCACTCCACCACCTCCACTCCCCACCTCCCATTCTCTCGAAACTCTCCATCACATCCACTCTCATTCAACCCCTCCATTGTCCTTTACCCTCACCTTCCCCCATCCCTTCCTTAGCCCATCTCCTCCCATCTCTTCCTCCCACTCCTCTCCTTTTCCCACTGCATCTTCCTTCCATTCATTCACCTCTACTACGCTCTCTCCCCATCACTCCCCTCCGCTTCACTTTTTTTTCACCTTGTCCCCTGCTCCCCTCACCCTCAAACCCACCTCTTTCCTCGACAGTTATATTTATTGATTTCTGGATCTGGATGTCGAGGCCAAGGTGAGATTCCATTCCCTTGGGTGGTTGGGAGGTGAGCCTGCACCTCAAACGACTGCAGTCATTCTGCTGGTAGTGCATCAACCCAACTGGTGGGAGGGGAAACCAGGGTTTAGACTGAAGGTCGATGAAGAAAAGGTGGTATTTATCCAATTAAGGATGGTGTGACAGGAGGGGAACCCACAGGTGGTGGAGTTTAGTGGTACCATGCGGGAACAGGCCCTTCGGCCCTGCGAGTCCACGCCGACCAGCGATCCCCGCACACTAATACTATCACTATCCTACACACTAGGGATCATTTTTATACCAAAGCCGAATTAACCTAAAACCTGCTCTTTGGAATGTGGGAGGAAACCGGAGCACCTGGGGAAAACCCACCCGGCCACACAAACTCATTACAGACAGCACCCGTAGTAAGGTTCAAACCCGGGTGGGTCTCTGGCGCTGTGAGGCAGTAAGTTTACCCACTGCGCCACCGTGCCGACTGAACGATTGGAGTGAAGAATGAAGATAACCAGCTGATGACAGGATCCAACTCAAAAGTTGTCCCCACAGTTCGATGCAAATAAAATATCTAGACCTTCTGCATTTTAATATTAGTTTGTAATTTCTTTAATTTCATGCGTTCGTGACCCAAGTTATACATTTCAATTAGTTGCTTAACTGTCAACCGATTAACCAGGCAGTATCAATGGTGACAACTCCAATCAGCCAATCTCAAACACTGAATATTTTTCAAGCCTCGAGTGTCGCTTGATACTTATTCTGATTGGGGGAACGGCAAACTAAGTTGTGTAGTTAGACAAAGGATGCTGCTGCACCCGCTGCTGCACCCGCTCATTCCATAGATGCTGCTGAACCCGCTGAGTTTCTCCAGCACTTTTGTCTACCTTCGATTTACCAGCATCTGCAGTTCCTTCTTAAACAATAAGTTGTGTAGTTGTTGTATTGTAACAATATTCATAAGATAAGAGATAGGAGTAGAATTAGGCCATTCAGCCCATCAAGTCTACTCCGCCATTCAATCATGGCTGATCTATCTCTCCCTCCTAACCCCATTCTCCTGCCATCTCCCCAGAACCTCTGACACCAGTACTAATCAAGAATCTATCTATCTCTGCCTTCAAAATATTTCACTGCCCTTGGCCTCCATGGCCTTCTGTGGCAAAGAATTCCACAGATTCACCACGCCTCTGCTAAAGTAATTCCTCCTCATCTTGTTCCTAAAAGGATGTCCTTTAATTCTGAGGCTATGACTTCTAGTCCTGGACTCTCCCACTATTGGAAACATCCTCTCCACATCTACTCTATCCAGGCCTTTCAAAATTCTGTATGTTTCAATGAGGTTCCCCCTCACTCTTCTAAACTCCAACGTATATTGTCCAAGTGCTGTCAAATGCTCATTATATGTTATATATTCATTCCTTGGATCATTCTTGTAAACCTCATGTGGACTCTCTCCGGAGCCAGCACATCCTTCCTTAGATATGGTGCCCAAAATTGCTCACAATATTCCAAATGCAGCCTGAGCAGCGCCTTATAGAGTCTCAGCATTACATCCCTGTTTTTGTATATAAGCCCTCTCGAAATAAATGCTAGCATTTATGATCTTATGAACTAAACTAAAGTGGTTGCTGGTCCCCAAAGGCTTGCTCACGGACACTTCAATCACTTGCCCTATCCAATAACCTAAAAGTAGATCAAGCTTTGCCCTCTCCCTTGCAGAGCCTTCTACTTATTACCTGAAGAAAGTTTCTGAACACATTTGACAAATTCCACCCCTCTAAAATCTGGGCACTACAACAGTCACAACCTATAGTGGGAATGTTAAAATCCCCGTACTATGACAACCCTATTTGTCTTGCAGCTACAATGTGGTCTCTTGGCATATTTGTTCTTCTAATCCCATTGACTACTGAACCTACAGTACACCCATCAACAAGGTGATCATCCCTTCATATTCCCCTCATGATTTTATACACTCCATACAATCAACCCTCAGCCTCCTGCACTCACAAGGAATAAAGTTCCAGCCTGCCCAAGCTCTCCTTGGAGCTAAGGCCCTCAAGCCCTGGCAACATTCTCATGGATCTTCTCTGCACTCTTTCCAGCTTAGCAACATCATTACCTATAGCAGGGTGACCAAAACAGAACACAGTACTACAAATGTGGCCTCACCAATATCTTGTAACATAACGTCCCAACTTATATGTAATACCCTGATTGATGAAGGGTTGCCAACTGTCCCATATTGGCTGGGACATCCCGTGTATTGGGTTGAATTGGTTTGTCTCATACGGGACCGCCCTTGTCCCGTATTTGACTGCTACTACTCGGGTCGAGGGGACTGTCAGGTTGGTGCACCGTGTCCGGCCCCGCCTCACCTGTCCTGGCATGCAGCAGCAGAGCCTCGCCCGTGACCCCGTCGGTCGGCAGCCCGGCCAGCTGTCCGACCTTCGGACCTTCACTTGCCGCCGACACCACCACCCCTCCGCACGGCGATCATCGGTTCATTAGTTAGATGGGTCGCGCAATGTCCGGTACCCAAGCCAAAAATCCTCAGCTGGCCCGCCGGCTGGGCTTTGTGTGCAGTCCAGCACCTGGGCCAACTCATCATTCACCCAGCCACGGCCGGTCCAGTCAATGAATTGCCGTGGGGAATTTGTCCCTTATTTGGGAGTGAGAAAGTTGGCAACGCTAACTGAAAGCCTTCTTGGTCACTCTATCTACCTGTGACACCACTTTCAGGAAATATGTGCCTGTACTCCTGGATCCCTGTACTCCTGGATCCCTGTACTCCTGGATCCCTGTACTCCTGGATCCCTGTACTCCTGGATCCCTGTACCCCTGGATCCCTGTACTCCTGGATCCCTGTACTCCTGGATCCCTGTACTCCTGGATCCCTGTACTCCTGGATCCCTGTACCCCTGGACCCCTGTACTGGATCCCTGTACTGCTGGATCCCTGTACTGCTGGATCCCTGAACACCTGGATCCCCGTACTACTGGATCCCTGTACCCCTGGACCCCTGTACTGGATCCCTGTACTGCTGGATCCCTGTACTGCTGGATCCCTGAACACCTGGATCCCTGTACTGCTGGATCCCTGAACACCTGGATCCCTGTACTCCTGGATCCCTGTACGCCTGGATCCCTGTACTGGGTCCCTGTACTGCTGGATCCCTGTACTCCTGGATCCCTGTACTGCTGGATCCCTGCACTGCTGGATCCCTGTACTCCTGGATCCCTGTACTCCTGGATCCCTGTACCACTGGATCCCTGTACTGCTGGATCCCTGTACCACTGGATCGCTGTACTGCTGGATCCCTGTACTGCTGGATCCCTGTACTGGATCCCTGTACTCCTGGATCCCTGTACTGCTGGATCCCTGTACTCCTGGATCCCTGTACTGGATCCCTGTACTCCTGGATTACATCTTCTGGATCCCTGTACTGGATCCCTGTACTCCTTGATCCCTGTACTGGATCCCTGTACGCCTGGATCCCTGTACTCCTGGATCCCTGTACTGGATCCCTGTACTCCTGGGTCCCTGTACTGCTGGATCCCTGTACTGCTGGATCCCTGTACTCCTGGATCACTGTACTGCTGGATCCCTGTACTGCTGGATCCCTGTACTCCTGGATCCCTGTACTGGATCCCTGTACTCCTGGATCCCTGTACTCCTGGATCCCTGTACCCCTGGATCCCTGGATCCCTGTACTCGATGGACTCCTAGTACTCCTGGATCCCTGTACTCCTGGATCCCTGTACTCCTGGATCCCTGTACTGCATCCCTGTACTACCCCTGTACCCCTGGATCCCTGTACTCCTGGATCCCTGTACTCCTGGATCCCTGTACTGCTGGATCCCTGTACTGGATCCCTATACCCCTGGATCCCTGTACACCTGGATCCCTGTACCCCTGGATCCCTGTACCCCTGGATCCCTGTACTCCTGGATCCCTGTACTGGATCCCTGTACTCCTGGATCCCTGTACTCCTGGATCCCTGTACTCCTGGATCCCTGTACTCCTGGATCGCTGTACTGGATCCCTGTACTCCTGGATCCCTGTACTCCTGGATCCCTGTACTCCTGGATCCCTGTACTCCTGGATCCCTGTACTGCTGGATCCCTGTACTCCTGGATCCCTGTACTACTGGATCCCTGTACTACTGGATCCCTGTACTCCTGGATCCCTGTACTGGATCCCTGTACTCCTGGATCCCTGTACTCCTGGATCCCTGTACTCCTGGATCCCTGTACTCCTGGATCCCTGTACTACTGGATCCCTGTACTCCTGGATCCCTGTACTCCTGGATCCCTGTACTGGTTCTGGATCCCTGTACTCCTGGATCCCTGTACTCCTGGATCCCTGTACTCCTGGATCCCTGTACTCCTGGATCCCTGTACTCCTGGATCCCTGTACTGGATCCCTGTACTCCTGGATCCCTGTACTCCTGGATCCCTGTACTCCTGGATCCCTGTACTGGATCCCTGTACTCCTGGATCCCTGTACTCCTGGATCCCTGTACTCCTGGATCCCTGTACTCCTGGATCCCTGTACTCCTGGATCCCTGTACTGGATCCCTGTACTCCTGGAACCCTGTACTGGATCCCTATACTCCTGGATCCCTGTACTCGATCCCTGTACTCCTGGATCCCTGTACTCTCCCTGTACTCCTGAACTCTAGAACACTCCCCAGGACCCCATCATTTACTATGAAAGTCCTGTCCTTGTTTGACTTCCCAAAATGTAACGTTACTTATCTGCATTAAACTGCATTAACCATTCCACAGCCCACTTACCCAGCTAATCAAGATCCTGGTGTAATTTTTAACAACCATCTTTGCTTTCAACGATACCACCCACTTTGGTGTAATCTGCATACTTCCTAATCATGTCTTGTACATTCTCATCCAATGCATGAGTCCTGGCGACTGGCGAGGGAGTGTCCACAGCAATGGGCAAAGTCCATTGCTTAAAAATACGTAACTTTTTAAGGGTAACCAATATATCGATGTAGCTAGTTGTTAAGAAGACTAGAAGTGGTGAAGGGCGAGATGCAAACTGGATTACACAAAACCAATCAACAATGTGTGGATAGACACAAAGTGCTGGAGTAAATCAGTGGGTTAGGCAGCATCTCTAGAGAAAGGGGATGGGTGATATTTCGGGTCAGGAACCTTTTTCAGATTTTGTGGGTGGCTAAGTTGTGGAGATTTGCAAATTGTACCAAGTCTCTTTGTGACCTGAACCCACTGGCTGGTTGGCACAGTAACTCTTGGTTATATGAGCGGAGTAATCTGTTAGAGACACTCTTATGGTTTCAAGCAGACCTCTCTGCTATTGGTCAGCCTCTGGATTTTAAATACTACTGATTGACGAATCCTACTTGGCGATGATTTATTTGGGTTATTCCGGAGTTCCAACAGTTCCACCAGTCAGCATAAACAGTGGGCATCAGGCCTGCTTTGAAGAAAAGGTCATTCACTCGGCATGATTTAATTGTCGGTTCATCTCTTGTTCTACAGGTTGTGATGACTTGATCAACTCCGTCTTTGAAACTGGCAAAAGTCTGTGTGCGCTGCACTTGGTGGAGGATGAGATTGCCTTGTTTTCTGCTTACGTGTTGATCTCGGCTGGTGAGTTTCTCGATGGGCAAGGGCAGTCCCCGAACATGTGCCTGCCTATTTTGTGCTGTCTCCTCTACACTCCAGCATCTCTTGCACCCTTGTTGTAAACAGTGCCGATGTTTCTCATGTTTTTCTGGGCCGCGCGACTGGCTCTGCCAATGTGTGATACCACAGATGAGGATGTTCATGTTGTGGCTGCAGCTGGAACGGTTCATTCTGCATGGCAACACGGTGACACAGAGGTAGCCTGCCAGCACCAGAGACCCCGATTCGATCCTGACTACGGGTGCTGTTGGTACAGAATTTGTACGTCCTGCCACGTGACCATGTGGGTTTTCTCCGGGTGCTCCAGTTTCCCCCCCCATCCTCCAAAGACGTGCAGGTTTGTAGGTTAATTGGCTTCTGAAAATTGTCCATAGTGTGTAAAATAGTGCTTATGTACGGGGTGATCACTGGTCGGTGTGGACTTGGTGGGCCAAAGCTGGGTGGCAGTGTGAACTGCGAGGAAGATGCTATGAGGATGCAGGGTGACTTGGACAGGTTGGGTGAGTGGGCGGATGCATGGCAGGATGCAGTTTAATTTGGATAAATGTGAGGTTATCCACTTTGGTGGCAAAAACAGGAAGGCAGATTATAATCTGAATGGTGTCAAATTGGGAAAAGAGGAAGTACAAAGAGATCTTGGGGTCCTTGTTCATCACTCACTGAATGTAAGCATGCAGGTACAGCAGGCAGCGAAGAAAGCTAATGGCATGTTGGCCTTCATAACAAGAGGAGTTGAGTATAGGAGCAAAGAGGTCCATCTACTGTTTTACAGGGCCCTAGTGAGACCACACCTGGAGTATTGTATGCAGTTTTAGTCTCCAAATTTGAGGAAGGATATTCTTGCTATTGAGGGAGTGCAGCGTAGGCTCACGAGGTTAATACCCGGGATGACGGGACTGTTGTACGTTGATAGAATGGAGCAGCTGGGCTTGTATACTCTGAAATTTAGAAGGTTGAGACTTACTTAGACTTAGTTCCTCCTTAAGCAATTTTAAGAATAAGGGGTAGGCCATTTAGAACGGAGACGAGGAAAAACTTTTTTACCCAGAGAGTTTTGAATCTGTGGAATTCTCTGCCTCAGAAGGCAGTGGAGGCCAATTCTCTGGATGCTTTCAAGAGAGAGTTGGATAGAGCTCTTAAAGATAGCGGAGTCAGAGGATATGGTGAAAAGGCAGGAACGGGGTACTGAATGTGGATGATCAGCCATGATCACAGTGAGTGGCGGTGCTGGCTTAAAGGGCCGAATGGCCTGCCCCTACACCTATTGTCTATTGTCCATGTTGTATCTAAAGTCGAAAGTGAGGATCCTCATCCCCAAAGCACTCATCAGGAACATATATCCAAGTGTCCATGACAGATTAATTAATCTGCACCTAAATAGGAAGGGGTTAATCTGTTCTAATCAAAATTGGCCAACATATCTTTTTGAGGGGAGATCACAAATTAATTAATTTTTTGGAAGTAACGTTGTATATTGCTGAAGGCTTTGCAATTGATGTGGTGTTCAGGGACTTCTGTAAGGCCATATGTAAAATAAAATGTGAGGGTTGGTGATTTGAATGAAACGTTGGCTTGGCTGCAGTTGGTAGAGGGTGATTTTTTTTTGATTTGAAGCCAGTGGTGCTCCATAAGGCCCACTGCTATTTGTCATATATATATATATATATATATGAACAATCCAAATAAAAATGTTGGAGATATGTTTTGCAAGGTATCAGATGACTGGAAAATTGGGGGTGTTGTTGATAGTGAGGATATTCTTAGTCAACAGGATGGTTTGATCAACTGGTAAGGTGGGCAGAGCAATGACAAATTGAATTTAGTCCTGATAAATGCTGGTTTTACCGTGGAAACAGGCCTATGGCCCACCGAGTCCACGTGGACCATTGACCACTGTGTTATCCCACTTTCCCATCCACTACATTTGTGGAATTCCCTGCCACAGAGGGCAGTGGAGGCCAAATCACTGAATGGATTTAAGAGAGAGTTCGATACAGCTCTAGGGGCCAGTGGAGTCAAGGGATATGGGGAGAAGGCAGGCACGGGTTATTGATTGGGGATGATCAGCCATGATCACAATGAATGGCGATGCTGGCTCGAAGGGCCGAATGGCCTCCTCCTGCACCTATTTTCTATGTTTCAATGTTACACACGAGGGACAATTTACAGAGGCCAATTAACCTACAAACTCGCATGTCTTTGATTATGTGGCTGGAAACCGGCAGTCTGAGGATACTCAAGTTATCACAGGGAGAACATGAAACTCCACACAGACAGTACCCAAGGTCATGATCCTACCTGGGTCTCTGGAACTTTGAGGCGGCAGCTCTATTAGCACCTCCCTAGAAGATTTGGAGATCCAATAGGTATAGGACCTATAGATGAATGGTATGGCCCTTGGGAGTATTGTGGAACAGAAAAACCAGTGTGCAACTTTACAGATATGTGGTGGTGGCAGCAGAGGTAGATAATGTGACGAAGAAGGCACTTGGAATGCTCGCTGTCACTTGCTGGGGCACAAAACATACAAGCAGGTGGTTATGGTACAATTGATAAAACATTGGTTAGGCCACAGCTGGAGTACAGTAGACAGATTGTTCCCCAATGTAAGCTCAGCGCATGGGCGGAAATCACTTTTAAAACATGGGGGGGGGGGGGGGGGGGGGGGGGGGGGGATACAATGAGGCATAACATCTAGGCCAGGGGTCGGCAACCTACGGCCCACAGGCCAGATCCGGCCCGTAACCCGAAATCATCCAGCCTGCAGGCGTATTTTTTTCAGTTTATTTTTGTGACCTGGGAACTGCAGCCAGTCCCGAGGCATGCAGGCGAGCTGGGCGCTACAGCCAGACCTGGGGCAAGTGAGCCAACATGGGCGCGCAAGCGATCTGGAAACTACAGGTCCTTTTGCCCACCGTGTCCGCGCCGACCATCAATCATCCCGTACACTGGCACCATCCAACACATTAGGGGGAATTTACAATTTACCGAAGCTCTTAACCTACAAACCTGCACGTCTTTGGAGTGTGTGGAATGCGAGCCGACATGGGCGCTACTGCCAATCCCGGGCGGGGCAGGTGAGGTCACAAAACATGGGGGGGGGGATTGTTCTCCACCTCTCAAAATATGGGGAGGGACAGGTCTCCCCCCCCGACCCCCAGGATTACTGCCCATGGCTCAGCATGTTAGAGAGTTTCACTAGTGTAACCCTAATGTATAAGTGAGAAATCCACAGGGCAGGTGTGCCCGGGCACAGGGATTGTACACACGTGTGTGGTCAGAGTGTGGCTGTTGGTGCAAAGTACTTGTGCCTGGCGACAGCATATGGGGGTAATCTTGTGTGTGTGTGTGTGTGTAAGATGCTGCAGATGTTCTATCAGTCGGTGGTAGCCAGTGCCATCTTTCTCGCTGTTGTGTGCTGGGAAGCAGGGCGAAGGCCGCGGACACCAACAGGATGAACAGGCTCATCAGGAAGGGCTGGCTCCGTCCTGGGGGTGGAGTTGGATTCACTGGAGATGGTCTTGGAGGGGAGGATGCTCATCAAACTGCATCTTGAGCATCCTGGACAATACAGCTCAGCCCCTCCATGACGCACTGGTCAACCTGAGGAGCACCTTCAGCAACAGACTGGTTCCACCAAGATGCAGCACAGAACGCCGCATAATACACTTCCAACAAGGCGATCATCCCCTTCATATTCGTATCATGTACTGGGTTCAAGATGTGTTGGAGTGATCGTGTGCATAGCGTTATACAACCTGGAAACAGGCCCTTCAAGAGGGTCAAGAGTAGTTCATTCTCATGTACTGAAACACAACAATGACATTCTTTTGATTGTCCCATCTGTTCATGCCAACACATTTATCTGCATTTGGCCATTATCCCGCTAAATGCTTCATATCCATGTACCTCTCCAATATTCTTTAAACGCTGCTATTGTACGTGCCTCAACTACCTTCTCTGGCATCTTGTTCCATACACCCACCACCTTCTGAATGAAAATGTTGCCAATTAGATTCCTATTGAATCATTCCCCTCTTACCATACATCTCTGTGCTCTGGTTCTTGATTCCCCTACTCTGGGTACGAGACTAAATTTGCCCTGTCTTTTCCACACATGATTTTATACGGATCATCCCTCAAACTCCTGCACTCCAAGGAATAAAGTCCTAGTCTGCCCAACCTTTCCCTACTTGTCAGGCCCTTGAATCCTGGCAACCTCCGCGTAAATCTTCTCTGCACTTTTTCCAATTTAATGACTCCCTTCCTGTAACAGGATGACACATAAACACAGTACTCAAACTCAGCCTCACCTATTTGCTGTACAACTGTAACATAACGTCCCAACATTTATACTCTAAATCACCTGAATATTGAAGGCCAATGTACCAACAGCTTTGTTACAACCCTATCTACTTGTGATACCACGTTTAGGGAACTACTCACTCCTTGACCTCTCTATTCTACCACTCATCGCCCCACTTGCCCAACTGATCAAGATTCTGCTGTATTTTTGAAGACTATCTTCACTGCCTATGATATCATCTACTTTAGTACCATCTAAAATCTTGCTTCTCGTGCCTTGTACATTCTCATCCATATCGTTGATAGAAAGCACAAACTGCAATCAGCTCAGCACTGATCACTGAGGCATATCACTGATCACTGGCCTCTAGTCTAGTCGTCTATCTCTCTCTAGTTACCCATTATCCTGAATTTAAATAATATCTCTTTTGATTCTCCCTTAACTTAATCTGCTGGAGCTATCCCCTGCCCACTTTTGACCTCTTGATTTCCTTCAAAACGATGCTCCTCAGGTCCCTCAACTTTTCCAGGGATACACTTGATCCTGGCTTACTATACCTGTCCCATGCTTTCTCCTTTTTCTTGTGTGTGGGGCTGTGTGAGGGGCACTGGGTGCAGGGCGTGTGTGGAGATCTGTGCATGTCGGCACTGGGTGTAAAGTGTTGGCCCTGTGTGTGGGTGCTCATGTGTGAGTGTGGACACAGCGTATGGTGTGTGTGGACACAGTGTGTGTGTGTGGTGGGAGGTGGGGGAGCACTGGGTGTAGAGTGTGTGTGGGCACTTGGTGCAAGGAGTTGGCAGTGTGTGCGGACACTGGATGTAGGCCATGTGTGTGGGCACAGTGTATGGTGTGTGGGTGATTGTGTGTTGGCACTGGGTGCAGGGTGTTGGCCATGTGTACAGATACTGGGTGGGTGATCGTGTATGTGGGCACAGTGTATGGTGTGTGGGTGTATTGTGTGTTGGCACTGGGCACTACAGGGTGTTGGCTGTGTGTGTGGGTGATCGTGTATATGGGCACAGTGTATGGTGTGTGGGTGATTGTGTGTTGGCACTGGGTGCAGGGTGTTGGCTGTGTGTGTGGGTGATCGTGTATGTGGGCACAGTGTATGGTATGTGGGTGATTGTGTGTTGGCACTGGGTACAGGGTGTTGGCCATGTGTACAGATACTGGGTGCAGGGTGTTGGCTGTGTGTGTATTGTCCCATGTCTGCACCAACCACACTATAACATGCAGGGCCCCAGGACAGTCTGTGCTCCCTGCAGTCTCTGGATTAATGGTGTCAAGTTGGTGCTGCTGAATTGACTGGGTGGTGATTTACATCCCTAGACCGCCTGTGGCTGCAGGAGAAGCTCAAAGTGGAGAAGCTGCAGCAGAGGATCCAGCTGGCACTTCAACACCTACTGCAGAAGCACCACCGAGAGGATGGCGTTCTCACCAAGGTACCCGGCTTCTCCACCCACTGGCATCTTCACCTATTGCCACCTGTAATTGTCTGCAAGGAGGCTGCCAACCATATTGTTGTGCATGGAGGGATGAGTGGGTCAGAGTGGGTGAGGGCGGGAGGATTCACGATTTGACCACACTCCACTGTTTTGCTGCTCAACATTCTGGTGCTGCCTTGTGCTGGATTTCCCCGGCTGCCCGAGTTTCTGATTCAGTGAACAGAGGTTGGGCCACTGGTGCAGTAACCCAGTTCTACGGTGCCCAGGAGAGAAGTCGGGGGGGACCTGCACAATGAGCTCCATTCACATTAACCTCTGAGCCACAGTTAAATAATTCACAGCCAGATTGATCAAGAAAGCTAGATCAGAGTGAATCTTTTTTTCCCCAGGATGGAAAAATCAACTACAAGCGGGCATATCTTTCAGGTGAGAGGTACAAAGTTTAAAGGAGATGTGTGTGGACATTTTTTACACACAGAGGGTTGTTAGTGCCTGGAACGTGCTTCTGGGGGTGATGGTTGAAGCTGATACGTTCACGGCATATAAAATACTTTTGGATGGGCACATGGATGTGCAGGGAATGGGTGTCGGGGTAATGGGGAGAAGGCAGGAGAATGGGGTTAGGAGGGAGAGATAGATCAGCCATGACTGAATGGTGTAGACTTGATGGGCCAAATGGCGCTCCAAACTTCTGAACATGTTATGTGCATGTAGATGTCATGATCTTCGCACCGTGCTCGGCGCAGACATTATGGGCCGAAGGGCCTGTTCCTGTGCTGTACTGTTCTAACTGTGGGCTCTATAGGTGCATGACCTGGTGGGCCTGATCTCAGACAACGATGAGAAGGCCTACCGGGAGGAGGTGGCTGGTCTAGCACTCTGGTGCCAGGATAACAGCCTCCTCTTGAACATCAAAAAAACGAAGGAGCTGATCATGAACTTTAGGAGGGTACATCATCCGAGGACGTACACTCCATTGAGGATAAATGGGGATCCTGTGGATAGGGTGAACTGTTTTAAATATCTGGGAGTCCACATCAGGATATGACATGGGCATCACACGCCTCAGCACTCGTGAGTAAGGCAAGGCAGCGCCTTTACCACCTCAGGCAATTGAGGAAATTCAGAGTGTCTCCGAGGATCCTCCAGTGCTTCTACGCAGCGGCGGTGGAAAGCATCTTGTCCGGGAACATTACCATCTGGTTTGGGAATTGCTCTGCAAGGACAAGAAGGCTCTGCAGAGAGTAGTGCGTTCAGCCGAACGCACTATGGGAGCTTCACTCACCCCCCTGCAGGAACTATACAACAGGAGGTGCAGCTCCTGAGCAAATAAAATCATGGGAGACCCCTTCCACCCCTGCAACGGACTGTTCCAGCTGCTATGGTCAGGCAAACACCTCCGTTGCCATGCGGTGAGAACGGAGAGGTTGAGAAGGAGTTTCTTCCCTGAGGCCATTCGGACTGTAAACGCCTTTCTCACCAGGGACTAACTGTACTGAACGTTTTTTCCTTCCATTATTTATTATGTAAAAGAATATGTGTGTTATGATTGTGTTTATAATTTGTTTGGTTGTTTTGTTGTTTGTCTTTTGCACAAAAGTCCGCGAGCATTGCCACTTTCATTTCACTGCACATCTCGTATGTGTATGTGACAAATAAACTTGACTTGACTTGACTTGACCATTGTCGGGCAGTCACTACAGTGCCATGGCTGTTTGGTCAGATGACCACGGCAGTCTGTGGCTCCAGCACACACATGCTGCCTGGCACTCAGCACTCGGCTGTCGATAGTACCTGGAGAAGACTACTCGCGACCAAACTGGCGCCACGTGCCGACATGTCGCGGGGTGACGCCTGTATGGTCATGAGTAGTCACCCTTTTTCTGGTCGACGCTGGATTTTCAACATTTTGAAAATTTCCGGCAACCTGCTGCGACCATGATGGGTGCCGGCAGTCGCCGAAAAAATTGCGTAAGTGGGACAGGCTGTTAACCATCTCTGCCACTGAGCACGGTCCTCGCCCCTAGATTTGCCTGGTTGATGCACCAATTACACACCCATTATTTTGTCCATCTCGTCTGCCATTTAGTTGATGCCTTGACTTGAGAAATGCCGAATGCAGCTCAGGCAGCATCTGTGAAGAGAGTAACGGTCAACGTTTCAGGTCCGCAGCCCTTTGCCAAAATTGAAACATCGACTGTTTCTCCCTCCACAGATGCTGCCCAACCTGCAGAGTGTTTCCAGCATTTTCTGTTTTATTTCTAAGGGTCATGTGTAAACAGATGAGTATAGTTCATCTTGGCATCTTGTTTGGCACGGATATTGTGCTCCTGCGCTGTGCTGTTCTGCATTCTATTTCAGATTTCCAGCAACTGCAGTTTTTTAATGATTTCTAGTCTTTACCCCGCTACTAGATGCAGCACAGATCGCCACAGGAGATCCTTTGTCCCTGTGGCTATCAAACTGGATACAACTCCTCCCCATTCTGTCATGGGGTACCCCGCTACTGACTGCCACAGGAGATCCTTCCCTGTGGCTACCCCAACTCCCCCCCCCCCCCCCCCCCCCCCCCCCCCCCCCCTCCAATCTTTGCACATCCCCGTCCTGGACTTTCCACTTGTCACTTTAATTTCATGTATGTGTTCTATAACTGTCGGCAGACCAATCTCCCTCCTGGGATAAATAAAGTTCTATCGTATCGTATGTTCCCTCGGCTGGCTGTCCACTCACACTGAGAAGGGAAGTGTCCTCTGACCGTCTCACCCTTCTCTTTGCAGCTCCTATCTAAAGTGACTACATTACGAGCACTGTGCAATCGACACACGGAGAAGCTCTCCTCGTTTAAAGCAGCACACCCCGACATCGTGCGTGTGCACTTCCCACCGCTGTACAAGGAGCTGTTCGGCTCCGAGTTTGAGCAGATGATGCCAGCAGAAGGTTAACGATTGGCACCAGCGCACACCGATGCCGGGACATCCTGCCACGGGTGAAGTGAGAGGACACTGGCTCCATGCCCCAGCCACGCGCACAAGCCCAGGAGATCAAAGAGGTGGCACGGTCCTGGCAGGGAACTTTGGGGCGGGGTATTAACATTAGTTTCCTAGTGAAAGTTGAACCTGTTTTCTCATGCATTTAGTTTGTGTAGAGCACAGTGTACAGTGACATTATAATGCTGAGAAGCTTATTTAGAGCCAATCTTTTACAGGGTATATTGAGTAAATACATTGAATATAGCATTTAATATCAGTATATCATTTTAACCTTGATGTGCTGTGAGATGATATATGAATCTATATTTTAAGCACCTTTTCGCAATTTGTACATGATATGTTGGTATTTATTAACTCTGTTAGAGGACATGCACAAGAAATGTTATTGTGGAGTGTACAGGAGGAGTTGGGAGTTTCAGATGCTGCTGTTTAAGTTGATGCTTGTGTGTTGTAGGAATGCCCACACAATTAGTTTGGTTTACAAAACGCACTCCACTTTCCATTGTCTGTGTGGCTGGTTAGTGTGCAATTGATTTGGTTCCAGAATAATACAGTGAAAGGAGGTGGAAGCAAATAATTTATTAAATACAAAGGCTTGTCTGGACCACTTAAGAAAGAGTTCTATTTTTATAACCCTCGTACAAATATTAGGAAGCACTTAAAATATTCCTGCAATAAAAGAGATGTGATTTGTGTAAGATTTTGTTTTGTAAGGCAAGACAATAATGGAAAGAATTGTTATTTTCTAAAGGCTTGGTAATATTTTCTTCTGAGACCATGTCTGATTCTGTCTTGTGAGACCTTTTTCATCTGATGTTTATATGTTTTCCGGCAAATGTCCTTGAAATGGAGGTTTCCTCGTGGAACAACATTCCAAAAATGTGTGAGTATGTCGAATAGTCCAAAGCACACGTCTGATTTTGGGTGGGGAGTGTGGGTGGGTAAGGTTAGATGTGGGTGTACATTGGTGGATGGCAGCGAGAATGCATGGGTGTGTGCAGGAGGATGATGTATGGGTCTGTGTGGGGCTGTACGGGTGACAGAATCGGTGTACCTTTGGAGGCGAGTGCGAAGATATGTGGGTGTACATGGATGTGCGTGAGTGTGTTTGTGGGAGTGTGCTCACTTGTGGTGAGTCTGGGTCACTGTTGCTTTTTGCACGCCTCATTCCTCCGTAGTGCAATATGTAAAAGGGCACTGACTGGTGCATATTTAACCCCTCAGGGAAGTAAACGGTGTGTTTATGCAGTCACTTCTTTTGCTAAGGGCTGTCGTCTGGATTATTTATGTGTGTGTCCGTGTGTGAGGCAGTCCTGGAATTAGTCTGGCTCGAGGATCACTCGGGATGATCGGAACCTTGCACTTAGGCCAGTGTTTGTTTGAAATGCAGTTACCATTGATACACTGGCTGGTATTGTTGTTACTGTGGTCTGTTACTATCAGTACACATGGCTGGCATTGTTACTGGGGTGTGTTACCATTGGTACGCATGGCTGCCACTGTTGTTACTGTGTCGGAAGGAAGTGCAAATGCTGGTTTATACCAAAGATGGACACAAAAAACTGGAGTAACTCAGCGGGCCAGGCAGCATCTCTGGAAAAAAAGAATAGGTGACGTTTGGGGTCGGAACCCTTCTATGGACCCCCCCTTGCCACCATGCACTGTCACCAGCATGACCTCGCTCTCCCTCTCCCACAGCTCCGTATATTGTTTGCTCTTTTCACAAATCTGTCCAACCTGATCTTGGCTTTGGTGTATTATTGTCATATACACCAGAGTCTAGGACGAGAGAACATGGCCTCAGAATTAAAGGACATTCTTTTAGGAAGGAGATGAGGAGAAATGTCTTTAGTCAGAGGGTGGTGAATCTGTGGGATTCTTTGCCACAGAAGGCTGAGGAGGCAAAATCAGTGGATATATTTAAGGCAGAGATCGATTCTTGATTAGTGCGGAGGTCAGATGTGATGGGGAGAAGGCAGGAGAATGGGGTTAGGAGGGAGAGATGGATCATGATTGAATGGCGGAGTAAACTTGATAGGCCGAATGGCCTAATACTACTCCTATCACTTATGACCTTATGCACTGAGATGTAGTGAAAAGCTCAAGAAGAGTCTGAAGACGGTTTCCGACCCAAAACATCACCTATTCCTTTTCTCCACAGATGCTGCCTGGCCTGCTGAGTGACTCCAGCATTTTGTGTCCATATTGGTGTTACTGTGGGCTGTTACCATTGGTATGCGTGGCTGGCGATTGTTGTTACTGTGAAAATGATCCAGCATTCTGACTGCATTTGAAAAACTAGAAGAAGAAATTCCTTGTGGTCAGATGGAGGATTTGAAATTTTAGCTCAGGGAGGACCTTTGGTTATAATGAGGGTACAAATAGTCAGGTACATTTATCAGCAACACAACAAGGAGATGCGGGCCTGAGGTGTCGCAAACAGACTTCACAATAAGATTGCTTACGGTTACTATTGAGTTACTAGACAAAGTCTTTCAAAACCTCAGCCATAGTATAAAGATGGCTCAGGCATTGCTTTACCAGTAGGACTGCTTATTTTGGTGGACACCTCTATAGAATCTGATCATGCCTAACTTGTTCATCACATTATTCAGGAGTTGGGTTTGGCAGTCTCGACGGCCTGGCTGCTGCCTCTGCTCTGGCGAGTGCTCTGAGTGTTTATGCAGCCCGAATCTTGCTGTATTCTACAGGGACAGTGCAGTGCCAACCTGCCCACAGAACGGCAGAGGCTGGTTTACACAGAATGCTCGACTAACTCAGTGAGCCTGACCTGATGTAGATGAGATGCTGCCTGACTTGCTGAGTTACTCCCTCACTCTGTGTCTTCAGCCCTTTCTCGGCTTGGTGTGAGCAGTAAGTACCAGGGCGTGTGAGGGAGGATGCAATCAACCCAACAGTTTTGCACAATGATCTTCCCCATCTGTGGAACACCCTCACTGGGGTCGTCAGCCATGGCTATGTCCATGAGTACTTCATCCGAGGGCCCTCTCCCCCTCAGCCCATGGCCCACACTGCATCCTCTCATGCTCATCCTCACAGGGCACCAACCCACACGTCTAACATGCCTTCCTGTGTGGGTGGCCCATGCACAGCTCCCCTTCATCAGTGTGAAGAAGAGTTTCTCCAGAGATGCTGCCTGTCGCACTGAGTTACGTCTATCCCTTTCACAGTTAGCCGTGTTTGGATCATCCAAGTAACAACCCCGTGACCAACCTCGACTTTTCCACAATTCATAAACAAGCGTTAAGAGTAAACGTGAGAAACACAACTTTTCACCACTTCGGTGTTTCTTATCTTTCATGGTTTTGGATCCTTGTCCCTGGAGATTTGTCTTCATTGTCTAGTACCCTCACGTCAGCAGGCTGGGAGTTTAAGGAGGTGTTTTGCCATTCGTTACTGTACTCTTGTGCTTTGTGCTTCAGGTCAGTGTTCTGGCCCCCAAAGAGCAGGATGTACCACCGCAAACTCTGGCTGAGTAATGTCACTCCACTCCTGGACGGCCCAAAGTCACACAACATCCCCAACAACAAGCAATTGTCCGTGCTGTCACAGTGTCTTCAAACAAAAGAGATGAGCTACAAATCTTGGAAACTTGAAATTATAATTTTAAACACTGAAAACACTCGGCGAATCAGGCAGCATCAGTGCAGAAGCGGAGAACTCAGAATAAATGGACCACCCTTAGAAAGGAGATGAGGAGAAGATTTTTTACTTAGAGGTTGGTGAATCTGTGGCATTCATTGCCACAAACATCTGTGGAGGCTGTCAATGGATATCTTTAAGGTGGAGATTGACAGATTATTGATTAATACGGATGTCAGGGGTTATGGGGAGAAGTCAGGAGAATGGGATTGAGAGGGAAAGATAGATCAGCCATGATTGAATGGCAGACTAGACTTGATGGGCCGAATGGCCTAATTCTAGAACCTATGAGAACACTTTCGAGCTGATGAAGGGGCCCAGAACATTAACCGTTACTCTTTCCATAAGATACAGTAGCAGAATTAGGCCATTCTGTCCATTGAGTCGACTCCACAATTCTATCAAGTCTGATCTATTTTTTCCTCACAGCCCCATTATCCTGCCTTCTTCCCGTGAACCTTGACGTTTTCTCATCAAGAACCTGTCGATCTCCGCTTTAATAATACCCAATGACTTGGCATCTCCCGCCGTCTGTGACAATGCATTCCACAGATTCATCAACCTCTAGCTAAAGAAATTCCTTCTCATCTCCATTATAAAAGTACATTGTTTTATTCTGAGGCCGTGCCCACTGCTTCTAGACGCTACCATTACTGGAAACCACAGATGATGCCTGACCTGCTGTGTTTCCAGTATTTGATGCGATTATTTTTGACAACACCCTCCACCCACTGTCCCAGATCACTGCCCCTGTATACAGCCTCCTGTATCTGTGCCAGACCAAGGGTTAATGCTGCTTGCACCACAGTAACAAAGAACACCAATGTCAAAGTGCTGCACATCCCCCACAAGGTGTCTGGAGCAGGACAGGTTCACAATTCAGATGACCCTTTGCGCAGAGATGGTGAAGTGTAATTAATCTGGGGTAGGGACCGACCCTGAACATTGTCTGCCCTTTTTCTTCCAGTCTGGCGTACTGAGTTCCTCCAGCAGTTGTTTTTTTTGCTCAAGATTCCCGCATTTGTTAAGGGCTTGGACACGCTAGAGGCAGGAAACATGTTCCCTTTGTTGGGGGAGTCCAGAACCAGGGGCCACAGTTTAAGAATAAGGAGTAAGACATTTAGAACGGAGACGAGGAAACACTTTTTCTCACAGAGAGTGGTTAGTCAGTGGAATTCTCTGCCTCAGGAGGAGGTGGAGGCAGGTTCTCTGGATGCTTTCAAGAGAGAGCTAGATAGGGCTCTTAAAAATAGCGGAGTCAGGGGATATGGGGAGAAGGCAGGAACGGGGTACTGATTGGGGATGATCAGCCATGATCACATTGAATGGCGGTGTTGGCTCGAAGGGCCGAATGGCCTACTGCTGCACCTATTGTCTATTGTCTATCTGCCATTTCTGATGCATCTTTGGACCTGCAGTTAAGGTTCTCCATGTCCCTGTGTCAGACGTGTACACAGGTGCCCTCTGCTGGTCATTCTGTGCCTCTCCACCACCCGTTGGTGCCCCAACTGATCAGCGACTCAAGATGAAATAGTGCACGGTGGCGCAGTCGGCAGAGTTGCTGCCTCAGCGCCTGTACCCTGGGTTCGAGCCTCTGTATGGAGTTTGCACGTTCTCCGTGCGACCACGTGGGTTTCCTCCGGCTGCTCCAGTTTCTTCTCACATCGCCAAAACATAGGGGTTTGTAGGTTAATCAGCCTCTCTGTAAATTGTCCCTATTATGAAGGGAGTGGATGAGAAGGCGGTATAACATAGAACTAGTGAGAACCCGTGATCAATGGTCAGCATGGACTGATCGGGCTGAAAGGCCTGTTATCTTTCAATCAATTAATGTTTGGAAACCGCTTCCTCACATCCTAAAGGCAAGCAGGTTTGTGGGTTATTGGCCTCTGTAAATTGTCCTTTGTGTGCATGGATAGAACAAGTATTCAGGTGATTGTTAGTCAGCGCAAACTCAGGGTCGAAGGGTCTGTTTCCACGCTGTATCTCTAACCTAAACTAAATTAAACTCTCTTGCGGTTTATGAAGGGATTTGCTTCCTTTCTGCAACCTTGGCGTAGTGTAGAGTTGTACTTGACTTCTTGACAGAAAGGTGAGCAGGAACTGGCCAGTGATGTGGTGATGTTATGAGTTACAGCATCGGTGTTGCTCACTGGTGATTGGGGTTTACTCACTGCCAGTCAGGAGATGTCCTGGCCTTGGCAGCCCCCCCCCCCCCAGACCACCCCCCCCCCCCCCCCCCCCCCCCTCCTCCAGTGGCGTGAGATAACAAGTGTAACACAAGTTTAACAGTGTTTAATAGGCAAGATACATGAAACTGCAGATGCTGGAGTCTTGAGCAAAACACACCGCAGTCTTGCAGCATCTGTGGAGGGAATGGTTTGTTTTGTGTCCCTTCTTCAGACGTGATTTCACCACCTCCCTCCACAAATGTTGCCTGGCTCACTAAGTTCCACCCGCAGTTTGCTTTGTGCTCGTCATTTAGTAGCTCACTGTTTTTCCTTGTCCTTGCTCTGAATAACCCGTCAACCGTCTCAAGTGAGATGTCTCCACCACCTACATCTATGACTATGTATGGAAACTCCTCAGACATGGCCTCCGGGCAGCACGGTGGCGCAGCAGTAGAGTTGCTGCCTTACAGCACCGGAGACCCTGGTTCGATCCCAACCACAGGTGCTGTCTGTACGGAGTTTGTGCATTCTCCCCATGACCTGCATGGGTTTCCACCCACACTCCAAAGACGTGCAGGTTTGTAGGTTAATTGGCTTGGTAAAGTGTAAATTGTCCCTAGTGTGTGTAGGATAGTGATAATGTGCGGGGATCACTGGTTTGTGCGAACTCGGTGGGTCGAAGGGTCTGTTTCCGCACTGTATCTCTAAACTAAACTAAACTGAACATAGCCACCTGCACTTTGAATGATGGTCGGCATGGACTCTGCCTGCCCCGTGCTGTCTCTCCCTCTCTCTGATTCTTGTCTTCCACTTTCCCAAGTGTTTGCACCGTGCACAATAGGTGACCTACCCTGCCACCCGTTCTATGGTGGTGGCTACTCGTGTTGCTCCTCACCTAGCAGTATCCTTCGAGGTGTTCTCCGAGAGTTTGCACACCACAGTTCATGCTCCTTCACATTGACAGCGAGTGTGGATTTTTAGAACATTTCAAAGCAGTTTTTAAACGTGCAAACGGTTTTTCAATCACAAGCAATAAAAGATATTTTATATGGTGAAAAATAAAAGTTTTCTTAAAAAATTTGTACCTAGATATTTGAGTTGCTGCGTGCGTGACTCTCACCCAAGCAATGGCCTGGTGTTTGGTCATCAACGTGTCTGGTTTCAATGGACTGTGTCCTTTGTACATGTTCGTCCTCATGAAGGAAGTGTTATGTGTTGTGGGATGGGCCATGGTGGACCTTTGCAGCTATATTATACTAGCCCAGTCTAAAGAGAAATGTTAATGGGGCAAGCCCAGACAAGGCTTTTACTGTTACTGTCAGGTGGGATATTTTGAAATAGAATTTTATCCGTTTTTATAAAATCTTAGCAATTTTTTGTCTCCAAAGTTCAAACAATTTAAAGCTAAACTTCTAGCCATAACACCATGTCAAGCAATAAAATAAATATTCACTTTCTGTGCATAGCAAGACTTAGACCTGGGCTTGTAAATGCTGCCTGCTATTAATCAACATCACCATTGTAAATACGGGCTCTTTGGGTCAGAAAAATTTGCAATGGCCCATTAAGAGTCTCTCGAAATGTGTAGGAAGGAACTGCAGATGTGGTGATTTACACCAAAGATAGGTACAACATGCTGGAGTAACTCAGCGGGACAGGCAGCATCTCTGGGGAGAAGGAATGGCCGACATTTCGGGTCAAGACCCTTCTTCAGACTGTCTTCTTCTTGCGTATGGCGTGCACAGCCTAAAGTTGTAAGACAACTTGTTCTATTTGACCTTATTTGATTGTGCACGTCGTGTTGAAACAGGGCGGACCAGTGAAGGCTGCAATCTCCCACCCCTTCAGACTGTCTGAAACTCAGAGAAATCTGAAGAAGGGTCTCAACCCAAAACGTCACCCATTCCTTTTCACCAGAGATGCTGCCTGTCCCTCTTACTCCAGCGTTTTGGGTCTATATTAAGAGTCTCTCTTCTTCCCTCTTACAATTTTAACATTGACTCACCATATACACAGTTATTCTTTTAAAATTCTGTTTGTTTCTGTATAGTTAAGGAAGAAAATTGTATTATCAAGCTGCTCGGAGCAAATATTTAACTGTTTATTAAATAAAGCATTATTACAACTGTATAATATCTTTACGTATCTGCTATCTTAGCCATAGTTACAAACTACGGAGTATTGTTTTGTGTTTACTGCTGTGTGGTGCTAGCTGAAATGCTTCTGTGACAAACTATCATTGTTCCTAAATAATGCATCCGTGCAGTCACCTTAATTTCACAAAGTAGGTCAGCCACTTGGGATGCGTACAAGGACTGGGGACAATCCTCCTTCTGGGCAAAGGACAGCATTGCTTCCTTTAAATGCACCTTTTTAGATGCCCCTTTGCCTACAGTCTGCCTACCCCAGATAGTCTCGCTCCTCACGGATTCCTAAACAAGACAAGTATTTTGATCTGTTTTTGTAAATAAAACTGTAAAAAGAGAGATTTAATGTTGTCTTTTAAAAATTCCGATTTTCATTCTAATATGAATGTTGTTATATTGTACTTAGAAACTGTACCTTTAATAATACCATTATGAAGACTGCAGTTGACACATCGGTTTCAGGTGTGCTCATGTGCAGATACGCCACAATAAAACTATTGCTTACAGTGGACTCTGTCTGTGTCTTCTTTTTTATTTCTCTTTTGCCTTTAAATGGTTCAGAATTCTTTCCGAAAGCCCTTCCCTGCCTCACCACACAGCTCATGCAGCCCCTCTCCGTCATCTTGACATCTGCTTGACATTCTCACACCACCTCGCCCTCTCCCTCTGTCCGCTTCTTCATAAGTTCTAGGAGCAGAATTCGTCCCATCAAGTCTACTCCGTCACTCAATCATGGCTGATCTCTCTTTCCCTCTCAACACCGTTCACCTGCCTTCTCCCCGTAACCTCTGACACCCTTCCTAATCAAGAACCTATCAACCTCACCTTAAATATACCCAATGTCTTGGCCTCCAACTGATTCATCACACTCTGGCTAAATATATTTCTCCTCTTCTCCACTCCAAAGGTACAGCCTTTAAATTTGGGGCTGTGCCCTCTAGTTCTAGACTCTCCCACTACTGGAAACATCGTTTCCACGTTCACACTATGCCTTTCATTATTCCGTCACTTTCATTAAGATCCCCTGTGCCCCCCTCCCTCGTCCTTCTGAACTCCAGTGAGCACAGGCACAGAACCTTCAAAAGCCCACCATACATTACAGAGATGGGGTTGAGGAAGTAGAGAAGCTGTAGAAGGACTTGGGCAGGTTGGGAAAGTGGGCATAGAAGTGTCAAATGGAGTACAGGGTAGCAAAGTATACACTCATGCACTTTGGTAGAAGGAATAAAGGCGTAGACTACTTTCCAAATGGATCTTTGCATCCACGAGAAATCGGGGGTGCAAAGAGATTTGGGAGTTCTGGTGCAGGATTCCCCAAAGATTAATTTGCAGGTTGAGTCAGTGGCAAGTAAGGCAAATGCAATATTAGTGATCATTTCTCGGGGGCTCGAATATAAAAACAAGGATGTAATGCTGAGGCTTTATGAGGGGCTGGTGAGGCCACGTTTGGAATATTGTGAGCAGTTTAGGGCCCCATATCTAAGGAATGATCGCTGGGATCATTCTTGTAAACCTCTGTACCTTCTCCAAAACCATCATTCCCCCTGTGATGGCGTGGGTTTTCTCTGGGGGCTCCAGTTTCCTCCCACACTCTGAAGACATGTAGGTTCATTGGCTTCGGTAAAATTGTAAATTGTCCCTAGTGTGTATTATAATGCTAATGCATGGGGTGAGTGCTGGTCGGCACGGACTCAGTGGGCTGAAGGGCCTGTTTTGGTCTCTGTGGTGCCGGAGGGAAGCTCAAAGACTAGACGGGCGGAGGTGATGGAGGACTCAATATGAGGGTCTGACAGGTATTCCTTTGGCTGCAAGCAAGACTTCAGGATGGTGTGCAAGGGTCCCAACCAGAAACGTTGCCTGTCAATGTTTTCCATAGATGCAGCTTGACTCGTTGAGTTACTCCAGCACTCTGTTTGTTTTTGTAAACCAGCATCTGCAGCTTTGTGTCTCCTAGATGTTGTGTTGCCTCCCTGGTGCTGGGTCAATGATGTTTAGTTTAGGTTGTACTGAAGTACAGTGAAAAGCTTTTTGTTGCTTGCTAAACAGTCAAAGGAAAGATCACAATTGAGCCATCCACAGTGTACAGATGCAGGATGAAGGGAATAACGTTTAGTGCAAGATAAAGTCCGATTCAAGATAGTCCGAGGGTCTCCAATGAGGTAGATGGTAGCTCTCTAGTTGTTGGCAGGATGGGTCAGTTGCACGATAACAGCAGGGAAGAAACTATCTCTGAATCTGGAGGTGTGCATTTTCACACTTCTGTATCTCTTGCATAATGGGAAAGGGGAGAAGAGGCAGTGACTGGGGTGAGAGTCGTCCTTGATTGTGCTGGAGGCCTTGCCGAGGCAGCGTGAGGTGCAAATGGAGTCAATGGAAGGGAGATTGGTTTGTGAGATGGTCTGGGCTGAGCCCACAATTCTCTGCAATTGCTTGGGTGTCACTTGGAATGAGTGAAGAGCATCCTTAAATTAGGAGAGTGGGCAAGGGGTCCCGCCAGGTGAGGCGGAGGGGCTTGGAGCTGGTATCAGGACGTGGTAGTCCGATATTGTGACAACAATGGAAACGTGGCTGAGGGAAAGGCAGGACTGGCAGCTCGGGGGACCAAGGAGAACAAGGAGGACCTGGGTTGGGGGAAACCGCCGAGAACTTCATTGAATGCAAACAACCAAATGCCTGACATATTTTAAACATAGAAACATAGCAGGAGGAGGCCATTCAGCCCTTGGAGCCAGCACCGTCATTCATTGTGATCATGGCTGATCGCCCCAATCAATAACCCGTGCCTGCCTTCTCCCCATATCCCTTGACTCCACTAGCCCCTAGAGCTCTATCTAACTCTCTCTTAAATCCATCCAGTGACTTGGCCTCCACTGCCCTCTGTGGCAGGGAATTCAATAAATTCACAACTCTCTGGGTGAAAAGGTTTTTTCTCACCTCAGTCTTAAATGACCTCCCCTTTATTCTAAGACTGTGGACCCTGCCCAACATTAGCAACAATCATCCTGCATTTTGGCTGAAAACATTTCTTTCCTACTCGACTGTTCAGTGGGAAGGTTCAAATCATTGATTAATGACAAAACTCCCTCTTCTCCCCTCTCCCACCGTGCAAAAAGTACAGAAAACGCACACCTCTAGATTCAGGGACAGTTTCTTCCCAGCTGTTTATCAGGCAACTGAACCATCCTACCACAACCAGAGAGCAGTCCTCAGCCACTATCTACCTCATTAGAGACCTTCGGACTATCTTTGATTGAACTTTACTGGCTTTACCTTGCACTAAACGTTATTTCCTTATCATGTATCTGTACGCTGTGGATGACTCGATTGTAATCATGTATCGTCTTTCTGCTGACTGGTTAGCATGTAGCAAAAGCGTACCTGTACTTCATTGTACTTGTGTAGGTGATAATAGAATCATAGACAATAGGTGCAGAAGTAGGCCATTCGGCTCTTCGAGCCAGCACCACCATTCAATATGATCATGGCTGATCATCCAAAATCAGTACCCCGTTCCGGCTTTTTCCCCCATATACCTTGATTCCCTTAGCCCTAAGAACTAAATCTAACTTGAAAACATCCAGTGAATTGGCCTCCACTGTCTTCTATTTCCATGGAGAATTCCAGATTCACAACTCTCTGGGTGAAAAAGTTTCTCCTCACCTCTGGCCCAAATGGCCTACTCATTATTCTTTAACGGGGACCCCTGGTTCTGGACTCACCCAACATAATAAACTTGAGTATTGCTGTAATGCTCTCTCTGATCAAAACTGCAACCTCAACTCCACACCCCATTTGCCGAAACCCTTCTTCACTCCCTCCAAACTCACTCTCCTCCCCCTCCACTCACTCCCCTCCCCATCACCCTCTCCTCTCCCCTCCTTCACTCTCTCCTCATCACCCTCCTGAAGAAGGGTTTCGGCCCGAAACATTGCCTATTTCCTTCACTCCATAGATGCTGCTGCACCTGCTGAGTTTCTCCAGCATTTTTGTGTACCCACGATTTTCCAGCGTCTGCAGTTCCTTCTTAAACAAGTACAATGAAGTACAGGTACACTGAGAGTCTTGCTGGCTGCAGCATCACAGGCAGACGGACACACAAATAACACATGAAATTCCACAAGCACATAAATGAAAAAAATATTGTGTGATAAAACAAGATATTAGTGCAAAGCACATTTATAAAATAGGCCATAATAGAACAAGAGGTCTGAAGAATTAGTGCAGGAAGGATTTGGGTGTAAATATAAGGGGAAGAAGCGGAGGATGATGAGGAAGGAGGATAATGGGGTGGGGGAGAGGGAAGGGAGGTAATGGAGATAATGGGGAGGAGAAGGAGTGGGATATGGCAAGGAGGGACCGAAGGTAGGCGCAGAATGATAAGGGGAGGGGATCGGATGGGAGAAAGATGGATGAAAGCTGTTTGAGGTGGAAGAATGAGGGGGACGAATAATGTGAGAGTAGGTGAGGGATGGATGAGGCGGGGGGAGGAAATTGGAAGAGCTGGGAAAAGGGGTAGGAAGATGGGCAGGAGGGGAGTGAAGGAGGGTGATGAGTAGAGAGTGAAGGAGGGGAGGGAGTGGGGGAGGGGGAGGTGTAGGGTGGGGGGTGGGAGGGGGGGGGGGGGGGGGGGAGGGGGGAGGGGAGGGGGGAGGGGGAAGTAGAGGGTGAGTGATGGGGAGTTAGAGGAAGGGGAGGAGGGTGGGAGGGGAGGGAGTGAAGGAGGGAGAGAGGGAGAGGGTGATGGGGATGGGGGAGGGGGAGTGGAGGAGGGTGAGAGGGAGAGAGGAGGAGGAGGAGAGGGAGGAGGAGGGGATGGAGGGATGAGGGAAGTGAAGGAGGGGAGGGAGTGGAGGAGGATGTGATGGGGAGGATGGGAGAGGGAGGGGGAGTGGAGGAGGGGAAGGGGAGTGAAGGAGGGGAGGGGGTGGGGGAGGAGGAGTGGAGGAGAGGGATGAGGGAGGGGAGGAAGGAGGGGAGGGAGTGGGTGATGGGGAGTGGGGGGGGGAGTGGAGGGGAAGGGGGAGTGAAGGAGGGTGGTGAGAGGGGGGGGGGGGAGTGACTGGTTACATGTGTTGCTGCAGTGGGGGGAGAAGAGAAGAGGCCGGAACGTTTGTGCGGGACTGGCGGCACCGGGGGCTGGTGTTGTGGCGCTGGGGCAACATGGCGCTGTGCTGGTGAGTGAGTGAGGCCGGGGCCTGTGGCAGTGACGGGGAGGCGGCGGTGGGACCGGTCCTGCGGCTCAGGGGGAGGGAGGAGGCGAACCCGGGCGGTGGGTGGGTCTGGGGCTCCATCACTGGGGGTTGGGTTGGGTTGGGGGGTAGTTCGGCCCCTCACGGTGCAGCCTATCCCCTCCAGTCTACTGCAGGACAGCGGCCATCACCCTCCCTCACTCCCCTCTAGTGATGCTGCCCAAAGATCATGTAGCTGGGATCTTTGATGCTGTCTGCCTGCCTGTCCCACTGAGTTACTCCAGCAGGGGTGGGTGATGGGGAGGGGTGAAGGAGGGGAGGGAGAGGGTGATGGGGAGTGGGAGTGGAAGGGGAAGAGAGTGATGAGGAGGAGGGGAGTGAAGGAGGGTGGTTAGGGGGATGGAGAGGGTGATGGCAGGGGAGTGAGAGGAAGGGGAGGAGAGTGGAGGAGAGGGAAGTGAAGGAGGGAGTTAGGGAGAGGGTGATGGGGAGTGGGGAGGGGGAGTGGAGGAGAGGGATGAGGTGTCTTATCTCCAGTCTAAACCAGCACCTGTAGTTCCCTCCTACACATTCTATCTTGTGTTGTTGTGGCCAATGGATTGATCACCACTTTTGTTTTGACAGGGATGTGCAGCCCAAAAATGGGACTGAGGAGTTTTTCTCCCACGAGATGTACAATCGCTACTCCCTGGCTCCAACCTTCTCGGAATTATGTGAAATGGTTAGCAGGTACTGGCATAGTCATTTTTTTACGTAAGAATGTAAGAGATAGAAGCAGGTGTGGGCCATATAGTGTGAGTCAAGGTCACCCTGCTGTTCATGATTTTGTGCTCTTCAAGTCATAGCTTTCAGGTGAGAGGGGCAAAGAGAGAGGGGTGCAAGGCGACTTTTTTTACACAGAGGGTGGCTAGTCCCTCAAGTTCTTCTTCCTCGTGTCCGGCCATCTTTCCGGTCACCTCACGTCTTTCCGGTCGGTCAGTGACGGTTGATGGTGGTCGGTGGTTGCAGAATTGGCTACTTCAGTCAGTCACTGTGGTACAGTTTCTGTCGTCAGCATTGCCCAGGATGCACCACGTGGAGGCTTCTGCTTGCATCCCAGTCCCTCAAGTGGTAGTCGGTGTGGAACTTCCTGCAGACCCACTGAGAAAAGGCCAGGATGTGTTCCGTGGGATGGTTCGTAGATGCCTGACCTCCCCAACCAGCAAGACCAAACATCGACTGGGCGATCGTTTTAACTCCCCTTCTCATTCCCGCACTGATCTTTCTGTCCTCGGCCTCTCCACTGTCAGAGTGAGGCCCAGAGCACATTGGAGGAACAGCAACTCATATTTTGCTTGGGCAGCTTACAACCCAGCGGTATGAACATTGATTTCTCTAACTTCAAGTAACCCCTTGCATCCCATCTCTCTCCATCCCTCCCTCTTCCTAGTCGGTGTATGTGTTTCATTGTCGTCCTGGTGAGTTTCATTGTCTGTAACTCTAGATCACAGCTAACAATGGCCTATTTCCTTTATCACTGTTATCATTGTTACCTTTTTGCATATCTTCATTTGTTCTATATCTCTCTATATCACCGTTTATATATCTCATTTCCCCAGACTCTCAGTCTGAACAAGAGTCTCGACCCGAAACGTCACCCATTTCTCAAGAGCTGCTGCCTGACCCGCTGAGTTACTCCCGCTTTTTGTATCTTCGGTTTAAAACAGCATCTGCAATTCCTTCCAACAGCTCCAAGATCTGGCTTAGTTGGCGGTGAGATCCCTCTCCCCTGAAAGATGCCTGCTGCATGGACTGAGTCCCATTCCCAGTCCCCATTGCCCCAGTGACGGCTGTGATGAGGATGAGATGGCTGTCCATTTCTTTGCGGGCCCTGCATTTACAAAGGAGGTCAAGCAAAGAATCATGGCTCTCATCGAGTTTCTCATCAAGCTTCTCATTAAGTTTCTCATCGAGTTTCATCCCATCAGCTCCATGACAAAAGGACTTTCTGGCTGTTCCCAGCGACGCACACCGAGCCAGACATCAAATGCACTGGATTGTTTGTCAGTGCGGCACGGTGGTGCAGCCGTAGAGTTGCTGCCTCATAGCGACAGAGACCCGGGTTAAATCCTGACTACGGGTGCTGCCTGTACGGAGTTTGTACGTTCTCCCTGTGACCGCGTGGGTTTTCCCCGGTCTCTCTGGTTTCCTCCCAAACTCCAAAGACATCAGGTTTGTAGGTTAATTGGCTTCAGTAAAAAAAATTGTGAATTGGCACAAGTGTGTAGGATAATGCTAGCGTATGGGATGATTGCTGGTCGGTACAGACTCAGTGGGCTGAAGGGCCTGTTTCCGCGCTGTGTCTCTAAAGTCTAAACTTGTTGGTCATCGAGTGTGAAGTTTTACTGCCGTCTGTCACATTGCAGTCGGTGCTGATGGTCACACTGATGCAACCAGTTACAAGGCTCCGTTTGGAGGCAACTGTTGGACTTGTGTGTGACTTTAAAGTACTAAGGCAGTTCTGATGAATCCGTTTATCCAAAGAAAGTGACTAATGATAAATGCCTGATCTCCCGGTTTTTCAGCACTTTAACTCCCCCTCCCATTCCCACACTGACCTTTCTGTCCTGGGCCTCCACCACTGTCAGAGTGAGGCCCAGCGCAAATTTGAGGAACAGCACCTCATCTTTCGCTTGGGTAGTTTACACTCCAGTGGTATGAACATTGACTTCTCTAACTTCATAGCCGTTGCTCTCCCTCTCTCTCCACATCCCTCCCCCTTCCCAGTTCTCACACCAGTCTTACTGTCTCCGACTACATTCTATCTCTGTCCTTCCCCCTCCCCTGACATCAGTCTGAAGAAGGGTCTCGACCCGAAACGTCACCCACTCCTTCTCTCCAGAGATGCTGCCTGTCCCGCTGAGTTACTCCAACATTTTGTGTCTACCTTGGATTTAAACCAGCATCTGCAGTTCGTTCCTACACAATGATTAAGCACCCGTAAAGAAATAATTAAACTGATTATATTTTAACACTTTCTCTTCTCTAAAGCTAGTACTAGAATGGGTTGGTACAGGAATTCCTTGTAAATAAATAATTGGTAACCTTTCGATAAAACGATACTGTGGAATTCTCTGCCTCAGAGGGCGGTGGAGGCAGGTTCTCTGGATGCTTTCAAAAGCTCGCTAGATAGGGCTCTTAAAAATAGTGGAGTCAGGGGATATGCAGAGAAGGTAGGAACGGGGTACTGATTGGGGATGATCAGCCATGATCACATTGAATGGCGGTGCTGGCTCGAAGGGCCAAATGGCCAACTCCTGCACCTATTGTCTATTGTCTATTGATACGATATGATAGAACTTTATTTATCCCAGGAGGGAAATTGATCTGCCAACAGTCATAAAAACACAAAATACATGAAACAGGAAATGAAATTTTCAGCCAGTTTATACAGTAAAAAAGCTAAGCAAAAATCAATGTTAAATGCGTACAGAAAATTTTGAGCCACAAACTGTCAAATAACTGGATTGATTTTTAAGGCTAGAAGTCGGATATTTAGTGCACCTTTCTTGTGAATGAAAGCAATAGGAATTTAGGGAAGAGCAAGCATTGTGAAATATCTTTCAACTATCAGCCACCTCCTATAAGAATGGAGAAAGAGGAGTGCTATCCGCACGATATAGGAACGATCCTGCTCTCACCGATAAAATTGAACAGTACAATATATAAGAAGAACCCAATTATTCACAATATAATAAGAATTTGGAAACAAATAGAAGTATCCTTGAAATTAAATAATTTATCAGTACTAACCCCACTATTGAACAACCCCGCATTCAAACCTTCTCTCATCGACAACACATATCAACAATGGGATAGACTGGGGATTAGGAAAGTAGGGGACATGTATGAAGTGGGCAAACTGTTATCATTTCAACAATTAAAATTAAATTGAAGGATAATCAATATTTTAAATATATACAGGTATGTGACTTTATGAAGAAATATACACCATAGATTTCAAACTATATTTTTAGATCCTTTAGAAGAAGCAATGAATATTAAGGCTGATTCACAAAAATTAATATCATACTTTTATAATAATATATTAAATAGAGAATCACCCTCAACAGAAGCATTAAGGGAAGATTGGGAACAAGAGCTAATGATAAAGATCTCGAAGGATAGATGGGAAAAGTATTTGATGAATACACATAACTGTTCTATTAATGCAAGACATAATCTAATTCAATTCAAATTATTACATAGACTATATTATTCAAAAACGAGGTTGAATAAATTTTATCCAAACGTCTCTCCCAGATGCGATAAATGTTTGTTTCAAAACGCTAATATAACACACTCATTTGTTGGATGTACAAAGTTGAATAAATTTTGGAGTGATATATTTGATATATTTACAAAGATTTTCAAGTCAAGAATAGAACCCAAAACGGAATGGATTATATTTGGAATAATAGGAGAAGATACCAATTTAAATAAAGATCAAACTGTTTTTTTTAATTATGGGTTAATAATTGGAAAGAAATTGATACTTAAATTTTTGAAAAATACAACCACACCAACTGTTAAAATGTGGATTAGGAATATGATGGACATAGCACGCCTTGAAGAAATGAGACTCCGACTAATAGATAAATATGACCAATTCTTAAGGAGTTGGTCTCCTTTCATCGACTTTTTGGAATCATGTGATGCAGCGGTACCGTAAGGATTGCTGATTTCAGTTCATGACGCGGATAGAGCTACATCTCCGAATACAGATTTGAAAAATTCTCTTTTAAGGGGCCTTCTCTTCTATTTCTACTTTCCACTTTCTCTCTTCCTTTTTTTATTTTTTATATACACACTTCACGTTTTTCTACTCTCTACCATCTATTTTTTCCACTTTTTCCCCTTTCTATTGTTTTCTTTTTCTTGTCCTGCTTACTTCCTTCTTATAACATAAAACTAGAGGTTGTACATAGAATGGATTACGGTATTACATAGTTGGCACCTAAAATTAGGTGCCACTGTACTGTTTTGTGCTGTATTAACTTCTAATAAAATAAACAAAAAAAAAAAACAAAAAAAACTATCAGCCACCTCCGTCATTATTCAATTTTCATTCAAATCCGACTCAATGTCTTCAAACAAGTCAGTTGGCATTCCATCCTGCCCTAACCAGGGAACAATTCTTTTGTATTTCAAGAAGAAATATGTTATTGCACCTTGGACAGCTTTAGAGAGAATTCCGTTTGCAACTTTGGCCAAAGGTATTAACATCAGTCTGAAGAAGAATCTCAACCCGAAGCATCACCCATTCCTTCTCTCCAGAGATGCTGCCTGACCCGCTGAGTTACTCCATAATTTTGTGTCTATCTTTGGTTTGAACCGGCATCTGCAGTTCCTTCCTGCACATTTGACATCAAGAATGTCACGAAGCCAAAGCCAATGGAGCCGTATTCAAACCCGCTAGGCAGTTTAAAGGTATGGAGGTGAGAAATGGCTTGACACGTTGGAGCGACCAAGCACACACCCGAGGTGGCGTGGCGGTGGAGTTGCTGCCTTACAGTGCCAGAGACCCAGGTTTGATTCTGACCACAGGTGCTTGTCTGTACAGAGTTGGTACATTCTCCTTGTGACCTGTGTGGGTTTTCTCCGAGATCTTCGGTTTCGTCCCACACTCCAAAGATGTACAGGTTTGTAGGTTAATTGGCTGGGTAAATGTAAAAGTTGTCCCTAGGTGGTGTTAATGTGCGGGGATCACTGGTCAGTGCGGACTCGGTGGGCCAAAGGGCCTGTTTCTGCACTGTATCTCTAAACTGAACTAAACCTGAAAAAGTGTATGGAGCTTTCATGACAATCCCTCCGGGCTCAATTGAAACGGAAAGATGCTTTAGTACTGCCGCCTCTTAGTCATAAAATTGCACACCATTTAGTGATGAGCGTTGATACTTTATGTTTTTTGAGATCTTACCTAATGACAGAGATGGACAAATTCTTGATTAGAATGGGTGTCAACGGTTATGGGGAGAAGGCAGGAAAATGGGATTAGGAGGCAGAGATCAGCTATGATTGAATGGCTGAGTAGACTTGATGGGCCGAATGGCCTAATTCTACTCCTATAACTTGTGACAGTCTAAAGTAGGTTTACATTTGTGAACTAATGTTAAAATTGTCAAGGAAGAATGTTTTAGTTTGAAAATGATGAAAATTTGATTTTTGAATATTAATAATTTCAATTGGGGCAAAGTGATTATTTAGTGAGTGATTCCTTTTTCAAAATTAATCAATTATCATTTAATCAGTATAGTACTCGCCTATGGCCTCATCTGTGTAGGAATGAACTGCAGATGCAGGTTTAAACTAAAAACAGACACAAAATGCTGGAGTAACTCAGCATGACAGCCAGCATCTCTGGATCAAAGGAGCCAGAGATGCCGCTGTCCTGCTGAGTAACTCCAGCATTTTGTGTGGTATGATATGACTGGGTAGTGTGAACAAATTGTTTCTCTGTATCTGTACACATGACAATGACAAGCCAGTAACAATAATGGAGGAGAATGAAATATTGACACTTGGGCTGAAGTTGGGGACGATCTAGATGAAGCAGGGCGGGTGTTGACATGTGTGGAACCTAGACCAGTTGGTCAAAAGGCTTTTATTGTGTTTAGGACACGAGAAATCCATCCATTCTATTAATTACATTTCTATCCAAAGATTCTTTGTCACTGTTGACTCAAATACTGTTGTTTGGGTTTAGTTTAGTTTAGAGATACAGCGTGAAAACAGGCCATTCGGCCCACCGACCATTGATCCCCGCACATTAACACTATCCTACACACAATAGACGGTAGGCCATTCGGCCCTTCGAGCCAGCACCGCCATTCAATGTGATCATGGCTGATCATCCCCAATCAGTACCCCGTCCCTGCCTTCTCCCCATATCCGCTGACTCCGCTATTTTTAAGAGCCCTATCTAGCTCTCTCTTGAAAGCATCCAGAGAACCTGCCTACACCGCCCTCTGAGGCTGAGAATTCCACAGACTCACCACTCTCTGTGAGAAAAAGTGTTTCCTCGTCTCCGTTCTGAATGGCTTACTCCTTATTCTTAAACTGTGTCCCTGGTTCTGGACTCCCCCAACATCGGGAACATTTTTCCTGCCTCTAGCGTGTCCAATTTCTTAACCCTACACACACTAGGGACAATTTTCATTTATACCAAGCCAATTAACTTATCAACCTGTACGTCTTTGTGGTGTGGGAGGAAACCAAAGATCTCGTAGAAAACTCATGCAGGTCACGGGGAGAAACGTACAAACTCCGTACTGACAGCGCCCGTGGTCAAGATCGAACCCGGGTCTCTGGCACTGTGAGGCAGCGACTCCGTGCCGCCCTATTGATTAAATTTCTATCCAAAATCTCACGGTGACTGTTGACTCAAATGCTGTTGTTTGGATGTAACTGTACATGACCAGATTAATCATTGTACTTCTCTGTTCCAGGCAAACGGTGGAAAGCAGCCAGACTGCCCGCTCCCCTGAGGTTCAGCAGCCGCCCAACACCAGCTCCAAGCCCGAAGCTGCTGCTCCGGCACCAGGCAATACGACCCGTGAAGCTGCCACCTTCCCAATCCCGGAGCCCAGAGTGCCCTATCCCCGCTTCTCCGCCCTGACCGAGAGGGAGCAAAGGAGCTACGTGCAGCTCATGCAAAGGTTCAAGAACACGCAGTGGGCCGCAAGGATGCAGGGGCGAGTGTACGGCTGCCTGGCGCAGTATTCCGTGAGTCAACGTAACGCCGCGCGCTGCCGTCTGACTCGCAGGATGCATGAATATCGGAGTCATGTCTGTTCACCCGTCTTCGGGTCGTGTTAAACATGGCAGAGTGAGGGCAACCAAAATGTGTAGGAAGGAACTGCGGATGCTGCTTTACACCAAAGATAGACACAAAATGCTGGAGTAACTCAGTGGGACAGGCAGCATCTCTGGATAGAAGGAATGGGTGATGTTTCGGGTCACGACTAAAGAAGGGTCTCGACCCAAAACGTCACCCATTCCTTCTCTCCAGGGATGCTGCCTGTCCCGCTGAGTTACTCCAGCATTCTATGTCTATCTGCAGAGTGTGGGTAGTCCCTTCAACTGCTCATTCTGCTACATCCAGACACCAGATATAACTCTGGCGCAGTGAGGCAGCAGCTGTACGACTGTTGCCACTAATATATTTTTGCTAATTTCTACACCTATCGCTTTAACTCTCTGTTATTGTTCCCAATTTAAAATGCAATCCATGCTTTAAATATTTCCATTTAGTTTAAAGATGCAGCGTTTTAGCCCACTGTGTCCACACTGGTTCTATGTTATCCACTCGCTACACACTAGGGGGCGATTTACAGAGGCCAATTAACCTAAAAGCCCACACGTTATTTGGGATATCCACGCAGTTAATGGAAGAACATGCAAACTCCACACAGACAACACCCATGGTTGATGCTGTGAGGCAATGGCTCCACCAGCTTTTAGTTTAGTTTCAAGGAAACAGGACCTTCAGCCCACCGAGTCCACGCTGACCAGTGACCCCCACACACTAACACTATCCTCCACACATCAGGAATCAATTTAAAATTATACCAAGGCAATTAAACTACAATCCTGTACATCTTTGGAGTGTGGGAGGAAACTTGAGATCCCGGGGAAAACCCACACGGTCACGGGGAGAACGTACTAACTCCGTACAAACAGCACCTGTGGTCAGGATGGGACGCGGGTCTCTGGCGCTGTGAGGCAGCAACTCTACCGCTGTGCCACCGCTGATTTACAATTTTATTCCTTCTTTTCCAATTTATTATTCTGGATAAAGCATTGAATGTTTGTGTACGTTGCACTGTGTTTCTCTGTCACAGGAACTGAAGAATACTGTGTGGAACGAGGTGCCAGAGTTCATGAAGTACCTGCAGAATGTGGCGCGGATGTGTGCAGAGGATTACGATGTGACCTGTCAAGATGCCGTCCGTTACACTGAGGTAGTATCTTGCTTTACTCCCTGGCAAATACTGAACTACCTTCAATGTCTGTGTTGTGCATTTGCCAGTATTCATTTCTATTATTGTTCCTCAAATGTTCCAAGGATATTTTATTGCCATATGTACCAATTAAGGTACAGTGATGATACTCAATTTATCATACGCCATACTAAAAAAAGCAAAAAGACACACAACTCAGTAAGGAGTTCAGCAAGCTGCCACATGGTAGGCTGCTCTGGAAGGTTAGATCGCATGGGATCCAAGGAGAGATAGCTGAATGGATAGCAAATTGGCTCCATGGAAGGAAGCAGAGGGTGATGGTGGAAGGTTGCTTCTCAGACTGGATGCCTGTTACTAGTGGTGTGCTTTAGGGTTCAGAGCTAAGCCCGTTACCGTTTGTCATCTACATCAATGATCTGGATGAGAACATACAGGGCAAGATTAACAAGTTTGCTGATGATACAAAAGTTAGTGGTTTTGCAAATAGTGAAGATGGTTGTGAACGATTGCAGCAGGATCTGGATCGATTGGCCAGGTGGGCGGAGGAATGGTTGATGGAATTTAATGCAGAGACATGTGAGGTGTTGCATTTTGGGACGTCGAACAAGGGCAGGACCTACACAGAAAATGGTAGGCCTCTGGGTAGTGTTGTAGAGCAGAGGGATCTAAGAGTACATGTGCATGGTTCTTTGAAGGTCGAGTCGCAGGTAGATAAGGTGGTCAAGAAGGCTTTTGGCACTTTGGCCTTCATCAGTCAGGGTATTGAGTATAGAAGTTGTGAGGTCATGTTGCAGTTGTATAAGACATTGGTGAGACTGCATTTAGAATATTGTGTTCAGTTCTGGGCACCATGTTATAGGAAAGATATTGTCAAGCTGGAAAGGGTTCAGAAAAGATTTACGAGGATGTTGCCAGGACTAGAGGGTCTGAGCTACAAGGAGAGGTTGAGTAGGCTGGGTCTCTATTTCATGGAGCGCAGGAGGATGAGGGAAGATCTTATAGAGGTGTACAAAATCATGAGAGGAATAGATTGGGTCGATGCACAGTCTTTTGCCCAGATTAGGAGAATCGACGACCAGGGGACATGGGTTCAAGGTGAAGGGGAAAAGATTTAATCGGAATCCGAGGGGTAACTTTTTCACACAAAGGGTGATGAGTGTATGGAACAAGCTGCCAGAGGAGGTAGTTGAGGCTGGGCCAATCCCATCGTTTAAGAAACAGTTAGACAGGTACATGGATAGGACAGGTTTGGAGGGATATGGACCAAGCGCAGGCAAGTGGGACTAGTGTAGCTGAGACATCAGGGGGCGAGTTGGGCCGAAGGTCCTGTTTCCACACTGTATCACTCTCTATGAACTACATAAAAGTTAACATAAACATGTACCACAGCGGATTTACCCTTCAGCTTTGTATGCAGAAAGAAGGAACTGCAGATTCCCCCTTTTGCAACACAAGACACAATGTGCTGGAGTAACTCAGCGGGTCAGGCTGCAGAATGGTCTGCAGAACGGCCCTGACACGAAGCATCACCCATTCTTGTTCTCCAGAGATACTGCCTGACCCACTGAGTTACGCTGGCACTTTGTGTCCATTTTTCTCTGTATCCGTTTTCATCTTGACTATATTTACTCATTCAGCCTCCCCAAAGGGTCCCTATAGCAGAGCTCCTCTAGCATCTTTGGTCTCAATCTTCTGAGAGTAGAACTTTTCCTCATCTCCGTCTGAAATGGGTGAACCTTGGTTCTGAAGCCATGTCCCTTAGTTTTCAATACCAGACATTGCCTCGTGCCGTTGTACAGATCAAGACATGTTGCGGCACGGTGGCACAGCGGCAGAGTTGCTGCCTCACAGCGCCAGAGACCCAGGTTCGATCCCTGCTATGGGTGTTGTCTGTTTGGAGTTTGTACGTTCTCTCCCTGACCTAAGGGGTTTCTTTTGATGCTCCAGTTACCTCCCACACTCCAAAGACATTCAGGTTTGTAGGTTAATTGGCTTAGTAAAATTGTAAATAGTCCCTAGTGTGTGTATGTTAGTGTGCGGAGATCACTGGTCGACAAGGACTCTGTGAGGCGATAGGTCTGTTTCCACACTGTATCGCTAAATTAAACAAAAAAAACTAAATATCGTTTGAAGACCCAAGTCTCTCAAAAGTCATGAAATGAAAGAAATTCTGAAAACATCCTGATTAATTGTCTGAACAAGAGTCCCGTCCTGCAACAACACCTATCCACCTTCCCCGGCGATGCTGCCTGACCCGCTGAGTTACTCCAGCATTTAGTGTGCTTTCTGGATAATTATTATCCAACCCCTTTGCCACTTGACATAAGATGGCATCAAGTTGGGAAAAGGGGAAGTACAACAGGATCTGGGGGTCCTTGTACATCAGTCTATGAAAGTAAGCATGCAGGTACAGCAGGCAGTGAAGAAAGCGAATGGCATGTTGGCCTTTATAACAAGAGGAATCGAATATAGGAGCAAAGAGGCCCTTCTGCAGTTGTACAGAGCCCTAGTACAGAGACCACACCTGGAGTATTGTGTGCAGTTTTGGTCCCCTAATTTGAGGAAGGACATTCTTGCCATTGAGGGAGTGCAGCGTAGGTTACGAAGGTTAATTCCCGGGATGGCGGGACTGTCATATCCTGAGAGAATGGAGCAGCTGGGCTTGTACACTCTGGAGTTTAGAAGGATGAGAAGGGATCTCATTGAAACATAGAAGATTGTTAAGGGCTTGGACACGCTAGAGGTAGGAAGCATGTTCCCGATGTTGGGGGTCCAGAACCAGGGGCCACAGTTTAAGAATAAGGAGTAAGTCATTTAGAACAGAGACGAGGAAACACTTTTTCTTACAGAGAGTTGTGAGTCTGTGGAATTCTCTGCCTCAGAGGGCGGTGGAGGCAGGTTCTCTGGATGCTTTCAAGAGAGAGCTAGATAGGGCTCTTAGTCAGGGGAGAAGGCAGGAACGGGGTACTGATTGGGTATGATCAGCCATAATCACATTGAATGGCGGTGCTGGCTCGAAGGGTCAAATGGCCTACTCCTGCACCTATTGTCTATTGTCTAAAAGCGCCATTCAATGTATGCAAGCTTTCAGTAATAAACAGCACGGGATTGTGCAGGATAAGTGTGCTGCGCTGTGTAATGTTTATGCATGCAGGCTTGGATTGGGTGTTGTACCTGTATGGTGAGCTAATCACGTACTGTCTTTCCACTGACTGGTTAGCATGCAACAAAAGCTTTGCATGTGACAATAACTAGACTAAACTTGACTGGAGCTTTGACAAGCGATGAGGGTGGGAGGAAGATGAAGTGTGATATAGGGCTGCACGGGCAGATAGTGGAGGTGTTCATTAAAGTGATGCTGTACCCAAGTGGTGTCTAGTCCCCAGTGTGGGGGGGAGCACAAGGGGGAGGCAAGGAACCTCCAGATTGTAAGGTAGCTCATGGGCTTGCCCTAGTGGCTGGAGGTAGAAACAACATGCTGGTTCTGATGTGTACAGGCAGTTCTGCCATTACACAGCGAGTTTAGTTTATTGTCACGTGCACCGAGATACGGTGAAACGCTGTTGATGCGTGCGAACCAGTCAGCGGAAAGACTATACATGATTACAATCAGGCCATTTACAACGCACAGGGGATAACGTGATCGTGGTTAGTGCAAGATATAGATTCATCATAGATACCCCAATGAGGTAGATAGTAGTTCAGGACTGGTCTCTGGTTGTGGATAGGATGATTCAGTTGCCTGATAACAGCTGGGAAGAAAAAATGTCCCTGAATCTGGGGGTGTGCATTTTCACACTTCTGTACCTCTTGCCTGATGGGTGATGGGAGAAGAGGGAGTGGCCGGGGTGCGACTCGTCCTTGATTATGCTGCTGGCCTTGCGGAGGCAACATGAGGTGTAGATGGAGCCTGGGGCTCACCTGTATCCAGTACATCCAACCTGTGTACCCCACTTGAATTTGGACTTTTTCGTCGTAAATGGCGCCAGAATATGGCATCTGCATGAATGAACCTGTGTGTGTTTGTGTGACCTATGTGTGTGTGCATGTGTGGGACGTGACTGAGAAGTGTGATGCGTGTGTGTGTGTGTGACTAGAGAACTAATGTTCAGTGCTTGCTGTGATGGAGCATAATGTTGCTTGTTGCATTTCGTTTCACAGGAGGTTTTGCAAGCATGGAATGATAGTCTGAAGAAATTCCCAGAACTTTACACGGTCAATGAAATGACGAGCATCATGGGAGGGAAGTTCATCCCAGACCTGACTCTGCGACTGGAGAAGAAGCTGCTGTGCCTGGTAATGGACCGTCCGATAGTGTCAGTGATAGAAGCAGAATTAGTCCATTCGGCCCATCAAGTCTACTCTGCCATTCAATCATGGCTGATCTATCTCCCCCTCCTAACCCCATTCTCCTGCTTTCTCCCCATAACCTCCGGCACCCTGTACCAATCAAGAATCTATCTATCTCTGCCGTTAAAATACCCACTGACTTGGCTTCCACAGCCGCCTGTGGCAAAGAATTCCACAGACTCACCACACCCTCACTAAATAAATTCCTCCTCACCTGCTTCCTGCCTGCTGAGTTCCTCCAGTACTTTATATTTTGCTCAAGACTCCAGCATCTGGCAGTGTACAAAATCATGAGAGGAATAGATCGAGTAGTCTCTTGTCCAGAGTTGGGGAATCGAGGACCAGAGGATATAGGTTTAAGGTGAGGGGGGGGGGGGGAGATTTAATAGGAACCTGATGGGCAACTTTTCACACAAAGGGTGGTGGGTGTATGGAACGAGCTGCCAGATGAGGTAGTTGTGGCAGAGACTATTGCAACGTTTAAGAAATATTAAGATAGTTTCATGGATAGGACAGGTTTAGGGGGATATGGAGCTAACGGGTGGGACTAGTGTAGGTGGGACATGTTGGCCAGTATAGGCAAGTTGGGCCAAAGGGCCTGTTTCCACGCTGTATCACTCTGAGACTATCTGCCGTCCTTTGCGTCTCCATTGTTATCAGGCAACTGAATCATCCTACCACAACCAGAGAGCAGGGCTGAACTACTCTCTACCTCTTTAGTGACACTCGGACTACCCTGGATCAGACTTTGCTGGCTTTACCTTGCACTAAACGTTATTCCCTTACCATGTATCTGCAAATGGCCCGATTGTAATCATGTATTGTCTTTCTGTTGACTAAATAGCACGCAACAAAAGCTTTTCACTGTACCTCGGTACACGTGTCAATAAACTAAACTGAACTGGACAGATGAGATGTTGTGGCTGAGTGTTCTGACTCGGGTGCTTCTGTTCCAGGGTCGAGCTACCTACCTGCGGGTCCCGTCTGCAGCCTCGGCAGCTCAGCTGACGACAGATTATAAAACCATCGCCTCGTTTACTCCTCCTGCGTCCGCCAGAGCGTCTGCCTTCGAGTCGGTGAGTTTTCACAGAGTGACTGTAAGAACGATAGTGCTGCAGAGTACAAGTAGTTCACCAGCATGGAGCTCAACCACAAAGTCTATCTATCTATATCTATCTATGCATAACTAAAACTCTGATCTTGTGCTCTTCTGGTTTGGGTGTTTTTCTATTTGTGCTACGATTTGTCTCCAGGTTACTCACCGTTCTCCTGTGCTGTGAGTGCAACACGTTTAGCTCCGATCGGTGGTATATTGTAAAAGTTATCAAGGTTTAAAAATCTTTGAAAACGTGCGTGCGCAGATTCCTTCAGTCAGCGCCACGCAGATTGGTCTCTTCTTCTGTCAGTCAATGCGGTGGCTGGGATGGCGACGCCCCTTCCTGCCACTCACAAACTCCTCTATCCCCTTCTCACAATAAGCTGTCTATCATCTCCCCCACCATCAGCGGCGACCACCAGCGGGAGGGGGGGGTCGGGTTCAGTGGAGGTTGTGGTCCACTCATCACTAACCCCTCTCCCCTGCCCGCTCTCGGCGGCAATGGCGGTCCCGTCTACCCGTCCGCCCGGTTCTGTCTCCTCCGCTGCCGCCATTGCGGTAAGTAGGTAAGTAAGTTTATTGACCAACTATTCACATACAAGGAATTTGCCTTGGTGCTCTGCCCACAAGTAACAACATGACATACAGTGACAGTTACAAATGACTCAGAAAACACTGAACATTAATAATAATAAGACATTAATGATAAAACACCATTGATCAAGCATGTGAACCAACAAAATACCAGATCAAAGGGAGGCTACAGATTTTTGGCTGTTGAGTAGAGCAACTACTCGTGGATAAAAACTGTTTTTATGTCTGGCTGTGGCAGCTTTGACAATCCGGAGTCACCTTCAAGAGGGAAGTGATTCAAAGAGTTTGTGGCCAGGGTGAGAGGGGTCAGAGATGATCTTGCCCGCTCGCTTCCTGGCCCTTGCAGTGTACAATTCATCAATGGAGGGAAGGTTGCAGCCAATAACCTCTCTCTCACCCTCACTCAAACTTATCCTCACCACCTTCTCGGGGGAGATCTTCTCCACCAGCTCATCCAAATTTGTGGTGCCCACCGTGACGAACACAGACTCCATTAACCCCCCCGCCCGCGGCCCGGCAGGGAGGTGGGTGGGCAGGGCGACAGCAGCAGGCGGGCAGGGCGGGGACGGGCCAAGTGGGAGCAGCTCACAGCTTGCAACTTTTCACAGAAAGAGGCCAAGCAGGCCTTGCAAATGCAAAGGTCCTCCATTTTGTAATACCTCTAATTTAACCGATATTAACATCTGTAGGGTGGGACGGAAACTAAAACTGTTCCAACCCTAACAGGCTTTTAGTGGTTGTTGGGCCATGAGGTGCACAGTCTGTTTAATATCAGACGCATTTAAGTTGGTGCAGCGGTAGAGTTGCTGCCTTACAGCATTACAGTATTTAAGGCAGAGATAGGTAGATACTTGATTAGAACGGGTGTCAGGGGTTATGGGGAGAAGGCAGGAGAATGGGGTTGGGAGGGAGAGTTAGGTCAGCCCTGATTGAATGGCGGAGTAGACTTGATGGGCCGAATGGCCTAATTCTGCTCCTATCACTTATAACCTTACGAGTTGGGCTTCTGAAGCAGCAGCACCACCTGCTTTGTTTCTGAGGAGAAATAAAAGAGCATCCTGCTACTCCTTGTGAACAGATAGCTAAAGTATTTTTTATTCACCTTTTATGTAGGTTCAATTTATTTCAACTACAGAATACAAATCATTTAGACCAGGTATGGAAAGGGGGGGAGAGATTGGAAGCAGCTATAATCAAAGACATTGGCATGACCAATAAAAAGGCAAAAATAATATTTATTTTGTGAAAGATAAATATTAGTAAAAGTTTAATCACGGTAATATATTAATCTTCAGATTATTTCAAGAGTTGTACAGCAGGGAAACAGGCACTTCATGTTGACCGAGACGCCTGTCTATGCTAATCGCATTTTCCTGCATTTGTTCCCCACACCTCCATTCCCTTCCCGTCTGTGTCCAACTGTTGTTACACTTTAGCATTATACCCGCCCCTATCACCACATCTGTCAGGCACCCAAGTCTGATCCCAGAGACCATCTACAATTGCCCCACTCTTTGAAACCTCTACTTCCATACAGCAGATGTACACTGCGGACAGCTCGATTGTAGTCATGTCTAGTCTTTCTGCTGACCGATTAGCACGTAACAAAAAAACTTTTCACTACCTCGAGACACGTGACAATAAACTGAACTGCACTAAAAAAGCTTGTTTAATATCTCCACCACTCTCTGTGTGAGAAACCTGTCACTCAGATTTCCTTTAAATATTTATTTTCTCAACTTAAACCTGTGATCTCTACTTTTAGCCTCCTAAAAGACTAAGGGATGGCGTGGGGGGGGGGGGGGGGGGGGTGGTGAGGGGGTGGGGGGGGGGGGTGGGGAGGGGGGTGGGGAGGGGGTGGGTGGTGTGGGGGGGTGGGGGTGGGTAGGGGAGGTGGTGGAGGAGAGTAAAAGGGGGGTGAGGGGGAGATGGTGGGGGGAGGGGGGAGGACTCCACTCAGTGGCCACACTGCGACTTTCCCAACTCCACACTGCAACTATCCCGACTCCACACAGCGACTTTCCAGACTACACTCTTGCGGACTCAATCAGCACGGCTTGTTTACTCAGCCCCGCCTCCGGGGCTTTATTCTCCGCCGGGTGCCGGAAGGGGCGTTACCATTATGGTGACTGACAGGCGAGAAGACCAATCTGCTGATCTCCCGATTTTTTTAAACCTTCATAACTTTTGTAATCTTCCACTGATTGGAACAAAACCTGGTATGCTTGGAGGATAGGAGAACGGTGAGTGAGGTGGTGAAAGATCCTAGTGTATAAAGGGTACCGGTTTTGCGCAAATCTAAAAAAAAAAGCAAAAAGCAAGTGGTCAAGATGAGAGTTTTAGTAATAGTATAGATGTTTTTGAAAAATGGTGTGTCCATCTACCTTATCTAGACGCTGCATAATTTTGTAAACCTCTATAAACCGCTGAGTTACTCCAGCATTCTGTGTCTATCTTCAACATCCTGATGTTTCTCATCTGCACCCTTTGTAATTCTACCACTTCCAAAGGGCCTGTTCCAGCACTGCATCCCTGAACTAAACTAAACTGCATTGGTGTGGTACTGGTTTGAAGAAAGGCCAGATCGCGTTGGATGAGGAATTAAGTTTAACTAGATCTTACATTTGTTGCTGACTCCAGTTGGCGATGAGCAGTATTCGGTGTCTCTCTCAGTGGCGCTGCTTGGATTAGGACGAGGTGGAGAGGGGTTGCAGCAAACGTGCCCGGTGCATGAGCATCAGCTTTAACTGGGTGAAGTGAACATCTCGCTTTTAGTATTGGCATTTCATTTTCTCTGAACGTAAACAAGGGCCTCCGCTCATCAGCTACTGACATATAAGATTGTTAAGGGCTTGGACACACTAGAGACAGGAAACATGTTCCTGATGTTGGGGGAGTCCAGAACCAGGGGCCACAGTTTAAGAATAAGGGGTAAGCCATTTAGAACGGAGATGAGGAAACACTTTTTCTCACAGAGAGTGGTGAGTCTGTGGAATTCTCTGCCTCAGACGGCTGTGGAGGCGGGTTCTATGGATGCTTTCAAGAGAGAACTAGATGGGGCTCTTAAAAATGGCTGGTGTTAGGGGATATGGGGAGAAGGCAAGAACGGGGTACTGATTGTGGATGATCAGCCATGATCACATTGAATGGCGGTGTTGGCTCTAAGGGCCGAATGGCCTACTCCTGCACCTATTGTCTATTGTCTATTGTTTCTGTAACTACAGAACACTGAGTTACTCCAGCAATTTGTGTCCAACCTGATCTGACTTGACGTGTGTTTGTTTTTTCATGGCTTGTTTCAGGATATTAGCGGTGATGAGAATGCGGAGAGGCTCAGTGTGAAGTATGGAGCCAAATTGGCCCTGACAAGCCGGGCACTGTTTACTCTGTTGAATAACTGCGGACCCAAGTATACAGAACCGTGGGAGCTTCCTGTACACGTGAAAACCATCCACGGTGAAGGTAATTCTTTTCAGGGTTTGGTCTTCAACTCTAAGTGTATCGCTGAATCTTAATTCTAAATTAAACCATAGAACGGTAGAGTTGCTGCCTCACAGCGCCAGAGACCCGGGCTCGATCCTGACTGCGGGTGCTGTCTGTACGGAGTTTGTATGTTCTCCCTGTGACCACATGGATTTTCTCCCGGGAGCTCCGGTTTCCTCCCACACTCCAAAGACGTACAGGTTTGTAAGCTAATTGGCTTTGAGTGAAATTGTAAATTGTCCCCAGTGTGTGTAATGTAGTGCGAGGATCATTGTTCAGCATGGACTTGATGGGCTGATCATATCTTCTCTCTCCACGAGTCTTGATGAAGGGAGACGGTCTTTAATGTGGAAATAAGGAACTGCAGATGCTGTTTTACAAAAGAAGACACTAGTCTGAAGTAACTGGGCGGGCCAGGCATTTCCGGCTTCCACAGAGACTACTTCCCACCCAAGCCACCCCCTGCAACTGTAGGAGGTGTAACACCCGTCCCTATACCTCCCCCCCCTCACAACCCAGCAGTCCTTCCAGGTGAGACAGGTTCATGTGCATCTCCTCCAACCTCATCTACTGCATCTGGTGTTCCCGATGTGGTCTCCTCGACATCGCCGAGACCAAGCACCGACTCGGCGACCATATTGCTTACCACCTACGCTCAGTTCGCCAAGGCCTATGTGATCTCCCAGTTGCTAACCACTTTAACTCCTCTTCCTATTCCCATTCCCACACTCTGTCCTGGGCCTCCTCCATTGACAGAGTGAGGCCACATGCTAACTGGAGGAACAGCACCTCATATTCTCTTGATGCAGCTTACAACACAACGGTGTGAACATTGAACTCTTCCATTTTAGGTAACTGCCAACACCCCCCCCCCCCCTCAACACACACTTCCATTAATCCCCCCTCCACTACCTCCATACTCTCCCCTGACTGGCAACTATTTCACAAACCCCTCTTCCCCACCACCTATATTCCTTCCTCTAACTTTTCAATTCACAACTCCTTAATCCTTTTGTTTCACACCTTGTATCTTTCCATCTCAGGCTGTTGTCCGACCATTTGCCTATCTAACCACACCCCTCACCTGTGTTCACCTAGAAACATGCCAGGCTTTAGGCTGCCCCGTCTCTTCTCCAGCTCTCTATCTCCCCCCCGCACCACACACACACACACACACACACACACACACACACACACACACACACACACACACACACACACACACACACACACACACACACACACACACACACACACACACACACACACACCACACTCTCTCCACACACACACACACACACACACACACACACACACACACACACACACACACACACACTCTCTCTCTCACACACACACACACACACACACACACACACACACACACACACGCACACACACACACACACACACACACACACACAGTGTCCCAGCCCAAAACGTCACCTACCCCTGATCTCCAGAGATGCTTCCTGACCCGCTGAGTTACTCCAGCACTTTGTCTCTTTTTTCCCCCGACCGTCTTTCCTCCTCACATCTTGTATGGTATTTGTTTATTGTAACACCTGTACGGAGATACATGCCTGCGCAGTCTCAGGGAGAACGTGCAAACTCCACACAGATAGCACCTGAGCTCAGAATCGGGCCAAGATCTACAAGGTACAGGGAGGACGTTGCCAGGACTAGAGGGTGAGAGCTATAGGGAGAGGGTGAGTTGGCTGGGTCTCTAATCCTTGGAGCGCAGGAGGATGAGCGGTGATCAGATAGAGGTCTATAAAATTATGAGAGGAATAGATCGGGTTATATGCAGTCTTACCCAGAGAAGGTGAATTGAGGACCATAGGTTCAAGGTGAAGGGGAAAATATTTAATAAGAATCTGAGGGGTAACTTTTTCACACAAAGGATGGTGGGTGTATGGAACAAGCTGCCAGAGGAGGTAGTTGAGGCTGGGACTAGCGCAATGTATATCACACAGTTAGACTGTTACATAGATAGGACAGGTTTGGAGGGATGCAGGCAGGTGGGACTAGTGTAGGTGGGACATGTTGGCCGGTGTAGCCGAAGGGCCTGTTTCCACACTGTATCACTATATTACTTGGGGTCCATCATCTTATCTGCCTCGTAGCTTGGTAAAGTTGCTCTATGTCTAGCGCTGTGAATCAGCTGCTCTACCTGCTGCACCACTGCAACTATCAGTCTATGTGCATTCCTGCAGGGAAGGTATTCTCTGGGTATAAGTGTACCGTAGCAAATGAATGCCGTTGCAGGTCTAGTGAAGGGTCCTGACCAGAAACATCGCCTACCCTTGTTCCCCAGAGATGCTGCCCGACCCGCTGACAATCTGTGTCTTCAAATGAGTGTGGTAGTTTGGAGGTGATGGAATGGGCAGAATGTTGGCATGTGGAGCAGTCCTTGGCCAGCAGGTGTCACTGCAGAGCCGAGGTGTTGTAAAGGGGCTGTCCCACTGTACGAGGTAATTCAAGAGCTCTCCTGAGTTTAAAACAAATAAAACTCGTGGTAAGCACGTAGAATGTGCATAGCGGGTACGTCGGAGCTCGGGATGTCTCTTAGCGGCTCGTAACGCTAACGGCAGGTACTCGGGAAACGCGGTAAGCTCGTGACGATTCTTCAACATGTTGAAAAATGTCCACAAGAGGACCGAGTGCCTAAGAGCGGCCATTACCGTAAATCTCTGCGTTCGAATCAGGGGAAACTCGGGAGAATTACTCTTGAATTAGCTCGTACAGTGGGACAGGCTCTTTACAGCAACAGGTACTTGTTCTGTGTGAGGGGTAGAGGCATAGACCGCCTGCTGGTAATACAATCATAGCATGAAGAAAATAATGTTGCAGTTGCAGAGAAAGTGGTAACATGATCAGGCTGAAGAAGAGTCTCGACCCGAAACGTCACCCACTCCTTCTCTCCAGAGATGCTGCCTGTCCCGCTGAGTTACGCCAGCTTTTTTGTCTACCTTCGATTTTTCCACCACTCTGGACCCACTCTGGATATAGTGTTACAGAAGATAGACACAAAATGCTGGAGAAAGAATTTCAGATGCGGGAAAAATCGAAGGTAGACATAAATGCTGGAGAAACTCAGCGGGACAGGCAGCATCTCTGGAGAGAAGGAATGGGTGACGTTTCGGGTCGAGACTCTTCTTCAGCCTGATTGTGTGACTGATCCCTGCAAATGCAACACCTTCAGCAACAAACTGGTTCCACCAAGATGCAGCACAGAACGCCACAGGAGATCCTTCTCCCCTGTGGCTATCAAACTGTACAACTCCTCACCCTTCTGTTGTGGGGTAGACTGACACTGAGACTGAGACTGACTCCCACCCCCGCCCCCAATCTTTGCACATCCCAAATCCGTTCCACTCATCACTTTAATTTCATGTACGTCTTTGGAGTGTGGGAGGAAACCGAAGATCTCGGAGAAAACCCACGCAAGTCACAGGGAGAACGTACAAAGTCCGTGAAAACAGCACCCGTAGTCAGGATCGAACCCGGGTCTGCAGCGCTGTAAGGCAGCAACTCTACCGCTGTGCCACCGTGCTGCCTTCAACCAATCTCTTCCAAAGTGCATCTATTTTATAACACCCCTGCTGCTGGAAACCCTGGTTCATGAAAAAAAACCTTGTGAGGAATTCCCAACGATTTTGAGCGCTATGCTTCAAAGATTTATTTTCAAAATTTTTTTTAATTTACCTTGAGAGATCAATTGTTCTCATGTGTAGGAAGGAACTACAGATGCTGGTTTACACTGAAGATAGACACAAAATGCTGGAGTAACTCCTCTTCTGTCTGAAGAAGCATCTCAACCTGAAATGTTACGCACGCCTTCTATCCAGAGATGCTGCCTGTCCCGCTGAGTTACTCCAGCATTTTGTCTCCATCTTCAATTCTTATCATGGTCCTTCAATCGATAAACATTTCAATCGATAAACATCCTCTGATGCCTGTGAATTTGGGAATGTTTTGTTTTGTTGGATGTGTGTATATCTGGTGATTAAGTTGCCATTGTGTTTTGTGTTCACAGGAAATAAAATGGAGAAAGTCATCTTCATCGACTCTCCTCTGCCCAAGAAAGAGCTTTCAACGAGAGAGAAGAATTTGCTTTTTTATGAAGTTCCTTTGGACTTATTGATGTCCAAGAAAAGTTACACAGCAATGTCAAACCTGACACTGGACAAAGCAGAAAACATCGACATATCGGAGGAGATGGTACGTTGTTGAGAGTGTAGGTTTGAGTCTCTTTGCTTTCAAACAAAAAGAAGGGTCCCGACCCAAACCATCACCCATTCTATCCAGAGATGTTGCCTGTCCCGCTGAGTTACTCCACCATTTAGTGTGTATGACGCCCTGAAGAGCTGACATAAGCATTGCATTAAACTGGGGTCATGGAATCAGCTTAGAGTCATAGTCACACAGTGTGGAAACAGGCCCTCCAGCTCATCTTTCCCACACCGCCCATCTACACCAGTCCCCACCTACCTGCGTTTGCCCATATCCCTCTAAACCTGTCCGATCCATGTTCCTCAACAGGACATGCAGCATCTCGGGAGAGAAGGAACGAGTGACGTTTTTGAACGAGACCCTTCTTCTTTTGTAGAAAGATCTTGACAAGAAAGCTCACCCATTCCTTCGCTCCAGAGATGCTGCCTGTCCCGCTGAGTTACTCCAGCATCTTCGGTTTAAAGCAGCAGCTGCAGTTCCTTCCGACAGGGATTCAATCAGCGATACTTTATTATCACATGTACAGTGAAATGCTTTTATTTGCAGGCAACCTCAGCAGCAGACCTCAGCTAGGCAGTATTGTCCCCACATGTACAGATGAAAAAAGTGCTTTATTTTGCAGGCAAACCTGAGGCGTAAAATCCAGCACAGCAGCCCCCACATTCTCAGCAGCCCCCTGCTAGGTTTCAGTACACTCGGTAAAGAACTGGGACAGCCATGGTCAGTATTTGTGCTTCTGGTCAGCGCACTGCAGGAAGGATGTGGTGGCAAGAGGGAGAGTAACCATATAACCATATAACAATTACAGCACGGAAACAGACCATTAATCAACACAGTTTCCCCTAGTCCCATTTACCTGACTCGCTGTGGCAACCTTCACTCAAGCTACCACTGAGTAGGTTCCCCCTCATGCCCCTAAACGTCAGTGCCTTAGCATGCAGCCCCCTTGTTTGAATCCCCTACTCTCGAAAAGCTTTTCCACGCAGCCCCCATCATTCTCAGCAGCCCCTTCTGCTGGAACCCCCTTAACTTGTTTCAACCTTTCTCTGCAGGCCCCTCACTCGGTAGCTGTATGGAGAACTGGGACATCACGATGGTCAGAGTATTGTGTGCAGTTCTGGTCAGCGCACTGCAGGAAGGATGTGGTGGCAAGAGGGAGAGTACACGGGAGATTCAATCTTCACCAGGATGTTTGATAGCAATGGAGGGCTGTCATTATACATGGGGATTGGAGAGGCCGAGTCTATTTCACTGGAACGTAGTGGCTGAGGGATGAGTTAGAAAGTTGTGGGGGAACATAGTTTGGACAGATAATTAGTCTCTTTCCCAGGACAGGCGAGTCTAAATCTAGAGGACAGGTTTAAGAGGAGATGGATGAGAGGGGCAAGCTTCTCACACAGAGGGCGGCAGTGCTCAGGAATGATAGCTGCCAAAGGTGGTAGATTCATATTTGTTTAAAAGATGTTCAGATGTGACCCTGGATTAAAGAAAGAGTAGAGGGATATGGGCCGAGTGCAGGTGAATGAGATGAACACAGATAAGGATCACACATAGCACGGGCAAGGTGGGCCGAAGGGCCGTGCTGCTATTCAAACCTTCTCCAGATCTGAACCTTGCTTTGCAACTTCCTCCACTGTGTCTTGCCCATGTTCGCCTGGCCTCTGTAGCCCAACTAACCACCTGCTTTAACACCTCAAGACATGACCAGATTTCAGATAGTCATAGATTGATACAGTGTGCAAACAGGCCCTTCGGCCTTACTTCCCCATATCGACCAACATGTCCCAGCTACACAAGTCCTACCTGCTCCATTTGCCCCATATCCCTCCAAACCTGTCCTATCCATGTACCTGTCTAACTGTTTCTTAAATGTTGGAATAGTCCCTGCCTCAACTACCTCCTCTAGCAGCTTGTTCCATACACCCACAACCCTGTGTGTGAAAAAGCTACCCCTCAGGTTCCTATTAAATCATTTCCCCTTCACCATAAACCTATGTCCTCTTGTCCTCGATTCATCTATTCTGGGCAAAAGACTCTGTGCATCTAACTGATCTATTCCTCTCATGATCTTATACACTTCTATAAGATCACTCCACATCCTCCTGCGCTCCAAGGAATAGAGTCCCAGCCTACTCAACCTCTCCCTATAGCTCACACCCTCTAGTCCTGGCAACATCCTCATAAATCTTCTCTGTAACCTTTCAAGCTTGACAATATCTTTCCCATAACACGGTTCCCAGACTGAACACAATATTCTAAATGCGGCCTCACCAAAGTCTTATACAACTGCAACATGACCTCCCAACTTCTATACTCAATACTCTGACTGATGAAGGCCAATGTGACAAAAACTTTTTGACCACCCGATCTACCTGCGACTCCACCTTCAAGGAACCAGGCACCTGTACTCTTAGATCCCTCTGCTCTACAGCACTACCGAGAGGCCGACCATTCGCCGTGTAGGTCCTGCCCGTGTTAGACTTCCCACTGTCCCACTCAGTTACTCCAGCATTTTGTGTCTATCCAGTTTAAACCAGCATCTGCAGTTCCTTCCTACACATACCTAATCATTTGGAAGATGCAGGATCTTTATAAGAATGATGCTGGGGAAGATTGGGTTAATGTATGATGAGTGTTTGATGGCACTCGGCCAGAGTTTAGAAGGATGAGGGGTGAACCTGATTTAACCTTACTTAACATACAGTTAAAAGCCTGGATAGAGTGGATGTGGAGAGGATGCTGCCACTAGTGAGGGAGTCTAGGACCAGAGGCCACAGCCTCAGAATAAAAGGACATTATGTTAGGAAGGAGATGAGGCAGATTTTATTTGGTCAGAGTGTGATGAATCTGTGGAATTCATTGCCATAGACAACTGCAGAGGCCAAATTATTGGGTATTTTTCAGGCGGAGATTGACAGGTTCATGATTACGTTCACAAGTCATAGGAGTAGAATTAGGCCATTCGGCCCATCGTGTCTACTCCTCCATTCAATCATGGCTGATCTCTGCCTCCGAATCCCATTTTCCTGCCTTCTCCCCATAACCCTTGACACCCGTTCTAATCAAGAATCTATCTCACTGCCTTAAAAATATCCACTGACTTGGCCTCCACAGCTCTCTATGGCAATGAGTTCCACAGATTAACTGCCCTCTGACTAAAGAAGTTCCTCCTCACCTCCTTTCTGAAAGAGCGCCCTTTAATTCTGAGGCTGTGACGTCTGATCCTAGACTCCCACCAGTTGAAACTTCCTCTCCAGATCCACTCTATGGGAAGGTTGGTAAGGTGTCAAAGGTTATGGGGAGAAGGTGGGAGAAGGTGGTAGCATGGGCAGCCGTGGGCGTGGGCATGCTACTGTAGGTCAGATATATTGGTGTGTAGCCGTCTCTGACTTGGCTTCTACAGAGTGGAGTACTTTCATGGATTGGTTCAAATATGCAGCGTGGAATAAGCCCATTGTCCCTCTGAGTCCACACGGACCATCGATCACCCGTTCACGCTAGTTCTCAATTATCCCACTTTCACATCCACTCCCTACACATTCTGGCCAATTAACCTGCAAACGCACGTCTTTGGAACGTGGGAGGATACCGGAACACCCGGAGGAAACCCATGCGGTCATAGGGAGAACGTGCAAACTCCACACGGACAGCACTCCAGTTCGGGTTCATTCCCCGGCACTGGGTCTACCGGCTCTTCCCTTAAATTTAAAACATTGAAGGTTATGGGGAGAAGGCTGGAGATTGGGGTTAGGACAGAGAGATAGATCAGCCATGATTGAATGGCGGAGTAGACTTGATGGGCCGAATGGCCTAATTCCACTCGTCCCTTATGACGTTACGTGCAGTTTTGTTCACCGTACCTTAGGAAGGAAGGGGTTGTGGTGGGGTGGGCTTGGCTTGAAACGTTCCCAGTAACAGCTCCTGTGTTTGTTTTGCTAAATGTTTGATCCTCAGGAGCACCAGAGGCCAGTCAATGCCCCTGGAAGCGGCGATTTGAATTTTAACGCCGACTTTACCCAATTAGAGACCTTTGGAACTATTTCCTCAGAGGATGTAAAGCCCAAAGATGGCGGCCCCAGGGCTTGTAAGCGGACGGCCAAGGCCAAGGCCAAGACGGCCAAGCCTGCTCCTGTAGCAGGGGACAGTAAAGGCCAGGGGGTCCCCTCCTCACACCCGGACCCCGACAGCGGTAGAGAGCCGAGCTCAGTGGAAGCCAGTGAATGCGGGCCACACTCCAGCAGCGACCAACAGAAGGCCAAGCCGAAGGAAGACAGAGGAGGGGAAGGGGAGAAGGAGAGGTTGGTGAGCTTTAAGGCTGCTAGTTCTCAAGAGTCGGACAGTGATACCGATGAGGAGCGGATGGTGATCGATACCAGCTTCATGGACATCAATGAAGCCCGTGACCCTGTGGAAGACGATCTGCCGACGGTCCCAGAGAAACCTGATCTTCCCAGTCCTGAGGAAATCATTCCAGATACTCCCCGGTCTCCATCTCCTGAGCGGGACCCCCCCAGCTGCCTGAAGACCAAGGCGCTGGCGTGCAAGAGGAAAGCTGCCAAACCCCTCCTGAAGGAGTTTGATCCGGTGGGGCAGATCCTGCGAATGCAATGTAAGCTCTTAAAGCCTAGCCCCAAACAACAGCCTGTTGATCAGACCCAAGCAACGCAAGAAGCAAACTCCACCCGGCACAACCTGCCTGGACAACCACCGCTCAATCACAACCCTCTCACCGCCCACATTCCTCAATCCCACCATCCTGCTGCCTTGGGGAACGTTCCCACTTCCTTGGGAAAGACTGGCCAGAGCACGAGGACACGTAAGAATAATGAATGCATTTACCGTTTACTAATCCTGTACTAACTCTGTACTGTTGCTATTGAGGGAGTGCAGCGTAGGTTTATAAGGTTAATTCCCGGGATGGCGGGACTGAGAATGGAGCAGCTGGGCTTGTACACTCTGGAGTTTAGAAGGATGAGAGGGAATCTCATTGAAACAAATAAGATTGTTAAGGGCTTGGACACGCTAGAGGCAGGAAACATGTTCCCGATGTTGGGGGAGTCCAGAACCAGGGGCCACAGTTTAAGAATAAGGGGTAAGCCATTTAACCCGATATAACAATTTTTCAGCACGGAGACAGGCCTGTGGAATCTCGGCCTCAGAAGGTGGTGCCGAACAAATTTTTTTTATCCCCTTAGTCCCACCTGCCTGCACTCATACCATAACCCTCCATTCCCTTCTCATCCATATGCCTATCCAATTTATTTGTAAATGATACCAATGAACCTGCCTCCACCACTTCCACTGGGAGCTCATTCCACACCGCTACCACTCTCTGAGTAAAGAAGTTCCCCCTCATATTACCCCTAAACTTCTGTCCCTTAATTCTGAAGTCATGTCCTCTTGTTTGAATCTTCCCCTAGATCTCAAAGGGAAAAGCTTGTCCACATCAACTCTGTCTATCCCCTCTCATCATTTTCACCTACCTCTATCAGGTCCCCCCTGAACCTTCTGCGCTCCAGAGAAAAAAGACCTAACTTATTCAACCTTTCTCTGTAACTTAGTTGCTGAAACCCAGGCAACATTCTAGTAAATCTCCTCTGCACTCTCTCTATTTTGTTGAAAAGGTTGACATCCTTCTTATAATTGGGTGACCAAAATTGTACACCATACTCCAGATTTGGTCTCACCAATGCCTTGTACAATTTTAACATTACATCCCAGCTTTAGAACGGAGACGAGGAAACACTTTTTCTCACAGAGAGTGGTGAGTCTGTGGAATTCTCTGGGTCAGAGGGCGGTGGAGACCGGTTCTCTGGATGCTTTCAAGAGAGAGCTAGATAAGGCTCTTAAAAATAGCGGAGTCAGGGGATATGGGGAGAAGGCAGGAACGGGGTACTGATTGGGGATGATCAGCCATGATCACATTGACTGGCGGTGCTGGCTCAAAGGGCCAAATGGCCGACTCCTGCACCTATTGTCTATTGTCTATCCATGTACTGTTTCTTAAACGTTGGGATAGTGCCAGCCTCAACTACCTCCTCTGGCATCTCGCTGTATACACCCACCAACCCTTCTGTGTGAAAACGTTACCTCTCAGATTCCTATCGAATCTTTTCCCCTTCACCTTAAATCTATGTCCTCTGGTCCTCGATTCACCTACACTGGGCAAGAGAAGCAGTGTATCAGAGGAGTTGAAAGCAAAGTTGTTGAGGGTGAGGACAAGTTCCGCCAGGCAGGTTGATCACTGTTGTGAGGTTATCCATTTTGGTGACAAAAACAGGAAAGCAGACTATTATCTGAATGGTGGCCGATTAGGAAAAGGGGAGATGCAGCGAGACCTGGATGTCATGGTACACCAGTCATTGAAAGTAGGCATGCAGGTGCAGCAGGCAGTGAAGAAAGCGAATGGTATGTTAGCTTTCATAGCAAAATGGATTTGAGTATAGGAGCAGGGAGGTTATACTGCAGTTGTACAGGGTCTTGGTGAGACCACACCTGGAGTATTGCGTTCAGTTTTGGTCTCCAAATCTGAGGAAGGACATTATTGCCATAGAGGGAGTGCAGAGAAGGTTCACCAGACTGATTCCTGGGATGTCAGGATTGTCTTATGAAGAAAGACTGGATAGACTTGGTTTATACTCTCTAGAATTTAGGAGATGGAGAGGGGATCTTATAGAAACTTACAAAATTCTTAAGGGGTTGGACAGGCTAGATGCAGGAAGATTGTTCCCGATGTTGGGGAAGTCCAGGACAAGGGGTCACAGCTTAAGGATAAGGGGGAAATCCTTTAAAACTGAGATGAGAAGAACTTTTTTCACACAGAGAGTGGTGAATCTCTGGAACTCTCTGCCACAGAGGGTAGTCGAGGCCAGTTCATTGGCTATATTTAAGAGGGAGTTAGATGTGGCCCTTGTGGCTAAGGGATCAGAGGGTATGGAGAAAAGGCAGGTACGGGATACTGAGTTGGATGATCAGCCATGATCATATTGAATGGCGGTGCAGGCTTGAAGGGCTGAATGGCCTACTCCTGCGCCTAATTTCTATGTTTCTATGTTGGTCACTGTTCAAGGGCCTTGAGACCTTCTGGTGGAGTAAAACGACTGGACATCCAAAGTAAAGATGAGGCAAAGGGGGAGCCTGGAAACGGAAAGTTGTTGAAGGGTGTGTGAGGTGTCTGATCTTCTCTCTCTGATTTCCCTACTGTATACAATGATATCATTTACATAAATATGGCACCGTGCCATTGCAAGTATAAACAGGGTGGTGCATGGATATAAAATGCAGCATGATTTGTCTCCTGTTTAGATCTCTTGCCGGAGGAGCTGCTGAATTGTGATGAATCAGCATCTGACTATACGGAGCTGGCATCTGGCAACGTGGCCTACAAACTCTTCAGTTTGTCCGACCTCCTCTTGCTCGTGCGTGGGAGTGTACACAAGACCCAGATCAGGCCGCGCTCGAACAAAGGAGGCAGAAAGAAGGTGAGCGCTTCTCTCCCCAACACAGCGCCGCTAATATCGCTTGCTCTGTACCTCGTGTACGGCATCAAAGATCCTATAGCGGGGCAAGATAGACCACTCCTTCTAAATCCAACGGAGCGGAACGTGGGCCTTTCTTTCATCCATTTCAGTGACCCGACCCGCAGTGTAATCAACGTTGCGGGGGAACAGTTTCTGTTAATAAATTATAATTCTGCAAATGAGGAGAAGATTTTTACCAAAGAACATTTATTGTCACGAGGATGTTTCCGTAACCGGCTTCCGTCTCCGCACTAGTTATCTTTGCTCCGCTACGATGGGATCTTCGGTGCGGAGACGGAAGCCGGTTACGGAAATGACCCATGAATCTGCCCATGACTATACTACGTCTTTTTCGTCGAGTGGTCTGTCTTGCTCGCTGTAGGATCTTTGTACGGCACTGTATCACAGCGGTAGAGTTGCTGCCTCACAGCGCCACAGACCTGTGTTTGATCCTGACTACGGGCGCTGTCTGTACGGAGTTTGTACGTTCTCCCCATGACCTTCTCTGGGAGCTCCGGTTTCCGTCCACGCTCCAAAGACTTATAGGTTTGTAGGTTGAACTATCGCTAAGTCTGAAGAAGAGTCTCGACCTGAAACGTCACCCATTCCTTCTCTCCAGAGATGCTGCCAGTCCCGCTGAGTTACTCCAGCATTTTGTGTCCATCTTCGGTTTAAACTTTTCATCTTTCGATCCCCGCACACTAACGCTATCCTGCGCATTAGGGACAATTTACAGAAGCCAATTAACCTACAAACCTGTACGTCTTTGGAGTGTGGGAGGAAACCTGAGATCTCGGAGAAAACCCACGCAGGTCACGGGGAGAACGTACAAGCTCCGTACAGACAGAACCGATAGTCAGGATTAAACTCTTGTCTCTGGAGCTGTAAGGCAACAACTCTGCCACTGCACCACCATTAATAACATGCTCCCTGCTCCTTCTCTGTTTCCAGTTTCTGGAGGAATCTGGTCAAGGATGAGGAAACTATCTATCTTTTCTGTGGAATATCCTGTGCAGCTTTTATGAGAACATAAGAAATAAGCGGTAGAGTTGCTGCCTCACAGCGCCAGAAACCCAGGTTCGACCCTGACTGCGGATGCTGTCTGTGTGGAGTTTGCAAGTTCTTCCCAAGACCTTGGGTTTTCTCCGGTTGCTCCGGTTTGCTTCCACACTCCATAGACGTACAGATTTGTAGGCTAATTGGCTTCTGTAAAAATTGTAAATTGTCCCAATTGTGTAGGATAGCGCTAGTGTATTATGTGGGGAATATCCACGGCCATTTCCCAACAGCAGGTCTGGCTCGCCTGAAATCCGGACCCCGCCCGGAGAGGTGAGTTGTAGGGCATGTCCTGCTGCCGATGGGATGGACCGGGAGACGGGGAAAGAGACCTGGAGCTGAGAGACATTGACACAACGTTCCACTCTAAGAAGTGGTGGAATCAAAATGGAAATGAGTAAGTTAGAATTGGAAGAGCCCTTTACATTATTCTATAAGGTCTACCCTCAGACACAGACGCTCCAGAGAAAACAATCCAGGTCTGTCCAACTTTTCCTTATGGTAATACCCTCGGATCCAAGCAGTGTTCTTGTCAACCTCATCTGCACCATCTCCATTATTCCATGTCTATCCTGTAATGCAGAACTGCTCGCAATACTCTAGATGCAGATAGATAGATATAATACACGCACGCACACACACGTGGTTTCCCAATGCCAGAGTCTGTAAAATTTGCAACTTGAAAGGAGTGAATTATATAAAGATTAAGAAAGAACTGATGCAGATGCTGGAACAATCGAAGGTAGACAAAAATGCTGGAGAAACTCAGCAGGTAAGCAGCATCAATGTTGCGAAGGAATAGGTGACGTTTCGGGTCAAGACCCTTCTTCAGACTGAAGAAGAATTATATAAAGAAACCTTTTGACCAGAGGAGGTTTACCAGAATGATCCCAGGAATGATTGGGTTAACACATTAACAGACCTTTTGACGGCACTGAGCCTGTACTCGCTAGATTTTAGAAGGATGAGGGGGGACTCATTGAAACATACAGAATATTGAAAGGCTGGGATAGAGTGGATGTGGAGAGGATGTTTCCACTGGTGGGAGAGTCTAGGAGCATAGGCTGTAGCCTCAGAATAAAAGATCGTACTTTTAGAAAGATGAAGAGGAACTTTAGTCAGAATGGGTGAATCTGTGGAATTCTTTGCCACAGATGGCTATGGAGGCCAAGTCGATGGATATTTTTAAGTCGGAGATTGATAGATTCTTGATGAGTACGGGTGTCAGGGATTATGGGGAGAAGGCAGGAGAATGGGGTTGAGAGCGAAAGATAGATCAGTCGTGATTGAATGGTCAAATAGACCTGATAGGCCGAATGGCCTAATTCTGCTCCTATAACTTATGAACATTAATTTATGGCCCTTCCAATCCTTTGAAGGGACTAGCTTTTCCTGTCCCCGCCTTTCTCTGTGATATTTCCCTTCATCACCTTTGAAAGCTATTATTGATTCTGTTTCCTCCCTCTTTCAAGAAACAGATTCCAGATCATCATGTCTTGCTGCAAAATAATCTCCTCATCGCCTCTTTGCCTTTTAGTTTAGTGTAGATTAGTTAAGAGATACAGACCTGAAACAGGCCTTTCGGCCTACCGGGTCAGCGCCGATCAGCGATCCCCACATAGACACACACAAGGGACAATTTTTACTTTTACCAAGCCAATTTACCTCCATACCTTGGGTAGACAAAAGTGCTGGAGAAACTCAGCCGGTGCAGCAGCATCTAGGAGCGAAGGAAATAGGCAACGTTTCAGGCCGAAACCCTTCTTCAGATCTTCATACCTTTACATCTTTGGAGTGTGGGAAGAAACCAAAGATCTCAGAGAAAACCCACGCAGGTCACGGGGAGAATGTACAAACTCCGTACAGGCAGCACCCGTAGTCAGGATCGAATCCGGGTCTCCGGTGCTGCAAGGGCTGTAAGGCTCTACTGCTGCGCCCCCATGCCGCCCACTGTATTAAATTGGTTCATTCTGCTTGGTGACCCACTGCCAGCAGTGATGGTGGATGGGGATGGAGCTTAGATCCACAGGCTGGACAGCACCCGTGTCAGCCCCTTCCAGTATGCGTTCAGTTTAATACATTGTCACGTGTAACAATGTACAGTTAAAAAGCTTTTGCTGTTTGCTAACCAGTCAGCGGAAAGACAACACATGGTTACAATCGCGCCATCCACAGTGTGGAGAAACAGGGTGAAGGAAATAACTTTTAGTGCAAGGTAAAGCCAGTTTGATAAAAAATAGCTCAAAGGTCTCCAATGAGGTAGATAGTAGTTCAGCACTGCTCTCTAGTTGTGGTAGGATGGTTCAGTGGCCTGATAACAGCTGGGAAATGACCAAAGAACTGTCTAGTCCGGATTACCGCCCACATTTAATGTCTGCGTAATTTCTTGGGTTAATAGGAACTGTTAATAGAAGCCCACAAACTGTTTGAATTCATCACCATCCGTGAGTTTTGGCTAATTGCATCCATTTAGAGGCCTTGGGGCCATTTTATTTGTCATTTTTTATAGGTGTGATTTAAAAGCATTTTGTAAATTCACTAAGATACTTGCTACTGTATCTCAACGTAACTGCCTCAGTATGTGTTTCGTCAGTGCTTTAAATTTGGTTCGCTCACAGTCAATGAACACTGATTAAAACTGTGTTTTTGGGTAATAAACTCACTCAGCTGTGCCAATCCACCATCACCCCTCTTAAATATATCGAATATTTTTAATGAAAAGTTTAAAAGGCTTTTGAAATATGTTCTAAAATACCGCCTGTTTGCTTTTACTCATGGGAGATTTTACATTTGATGATTGTAAAATGGTATTAAGTGTAAATTTTAAGGAAGAGACTAATTTTGAGTACATTTGCTGCCCAGATTGCTGATCATACCAAATATGAAAAATATTGACCTGTTTCTCTTTACTCTTAATCTCAGCCTCTCCAGTGTCACCATGTAACTGAGGTCCTTCAATTATTGGAGATAGACACAGAATGCTGGAGTAACTCAGTGGGACAGGCCGCATCTCTGGAGAGAAGGGATGGGTGACGTTTCGGGTCGAGACCCTTCTTCAGACTGATTTAAACCAGCATCTGCAGTTCCTTCCATATATGTTCCTTCAACTATTGTGTCCTTCTTGTCAATCTTCCCGTCCTCCTCCCTTGAACCTCTACGATTCCCTTGTGCCCAGAGCTGGATACAACACTCACTGGCAACCCGTATAGTCAATGAGCCACAGAGCCTGGTGCCAGGTCCTTCAGTCCACTCTGTGCTATCTATCGAGTGCCCAGCCAGGCTACCATAGCCTTCCATAGGACTGCTGTCTATTATAAAGCCACTGGCTCCCACAACAATTTCGACTACACTTCTTCCCACCCTGCTTCCTGCATAAGCTCTATCCCCTACTCCCAATTCCTCCGTCTACGCCGCATCTGCGCCCATGATGAGGTGTTCCATACCAGGACATCTGAGATTCCCCTCTCCCATCATAGATGAGGCCCTCGCTCATGTCTCCTCGGTACACCGCAGCTCCGCCCTTGCTCCCCCTCTCACTAGTCGTAACAGAAACAGAGCCCCCCTAGTCCTCAGAGGGCGGTGGAGGCCGGTTCTCTGGATGCTTTCAAGAGAGAGCGAAATTAGGTCTCTTAAACATAGCGGATATGCAGATAAGGCAGGAACGGGGTACTGATTGGGGATGATCAGCCATGATCACATTGAATGGCGTTGCTGGTTTGAAGGGCCAAATGGCCTACTCCTGCACCTATGTCTATTGTCTTACCTTCCATCCCATCAGCCGTGGTATGCAAAACATAATCCTCCGAAATTTCCACCTACTCCAACGGGATCCCACTGCACACTTTTCTGCCTTCTGCAGAGACCGTTCCCTCCACAACTCTCTGGTTAACTCATCCCTTCCCACCCACACCACCAGAGATGCTGCCTGTCCCACTGAGTTACTCCAGATTTTTGTATCTTTCTTCCATAGAACATGCCTTGCTTTATATGATGTTTCATTTCAAGTGTGTAGGAAGGAACTGCAGATACTGGTTTAAACCGAAGTTAGACACAAAAAGCTGGAGTAACTCAGCGGGTCAGGCACGTCTCTGGAGAGAAGGAATGGGTGACGTTTCTGGTCGAGACCCTTCATTTGCCTCGTAGATTTAGTTTAGTTTAGAGATACAGCGCGGAAACGGGCCCTTCGGCCCACCAAGTCTGCGCCGACCAACGATCCCCGCACACCACGGACAATTTACAGAAGCCAATTAACCTACACCTAACCTGTACATCTTTGTAGTGTGGGAGAAACAAGATTCTGGACAAACCCACGCAGATCACGGGGAGAAAGTACAAACTCCGTACAGACAGCACCTGTAGTCAGGATCGAACCCGGGTCTCTGGGGCTGTAAGGCAGCAACTCTACCGCCTCTGTATTGGTGGTGTTGCGTGGGAGGTGATATTGTTATGTTTCTGTCTGTAACTGAGGGATTGTTGCTCTCCTCTCCCAGTTGCATAGTGACTGTATAAACACTGTGGTGAACAGCAAGAGTGGAGGAGCGCTGTGTGCATGTATAATGACAAGTTTGTCTGACCTCCCCTTATAGCTAATGCCCTCTAATCCATGCATCGTTTTGGTAAAAATGGATGCAGAGGACTCTCCATAGTAAAACTAAAGCCAAATACGGGAGTTTTGGGTACACTGGGCATTAATATAATCAACAAGAAACCTGACCACTGTTTGCGAGACCATGCTGTGCACAATCTGGCTTCCACATTTCCGTATTTAACGATTAGGACACTAACACTATCCTACACGCACCAGGGACAATTTACACTTATACCAAACCAATTAGCCTACAAACCTGTACGGCTTTGGAGTGTGGGTGGAAACCGGAGAATCCAGAGAAAGCCCACACAGGTCAAGGAGGGAACATACAAACTCTGTAAACATAGAAAATAGAAACATAGAAATAGGTGCAGGAGTAGGCCATTCGGCCCTTCGAGCCAGCACCGCCATTCAATATGATCATGACTAATCATTCAAAATCAGTACTGATTGTATCTAATCAGTACAGAGTGTTAGCTTGAAGGGCCGAATGGCCTACTCCTGCACCTATTTTCTATGTTCCTGCTTTTTCCCCATAACCCTTGATTCCATTAGCCCTAAGAGCTAAATATAACTCTCTCTTGAAAACATCCAGTGAATTGGCCTCCACTGCTTTCTGAGAAAGAGAATTCCGTACAGACAGCACCCGTGGTCAGGATCAAACCCGTGTCCCTGGCGCTGTGAGGCAGCAACGGTACCGCTGCGCCACTGTGCCTTCCGAGTTTGAGTTTCGAGTTTTGAATATTGAGGTTTTTTTTATTTATTGAACATATTTTTTGTTATGCACTGTGTTTACACACCCGTTATGGTGTTGCAGGTGAGAATTTCATTGTTCCATTTCAGTATAGACAATAGGTGCAGGAGGAGGCCATTCGGCCCTTTGAGCCAGCACCGCCATTCATTGTGATCATGGCTGATCGTCCCCAATCAATAACCCGTGCCTGCCTTCTCCCCATATCCCTTGATTCCACTAGCCCCTAGACCTCTATCTCTCTCTTAAATCCATCCAGTGATTTGGCCTCCACTGCCCTCTGTGGCAGGGAATTCCACAAATTCACAACTCTCTGGGTGAAAAAGCTTTTTCTCACCTCAGTCTCAAATGGCCTCCCCTTTATTCTAAGACTGTGGCCCCTGGTTCTGGACTCACCCAACATTGGATACATTTCTCCTGCATCTAGCTTGTCCAGTCCTTTTATCATTTTATATGTTTCTATAAGATATTCCCTCATCCTTCTCAACTCCAGTGAATACAAGCCTTGTCTTATTAATCTTTCCTCATATGACAGTCCCGCCATCCCAGGGATCAATCTCGTGAACCTACGCTGCACTGACTCAATCCCAAGGACGTCCTTCCTCAAATTAGGGGACCAAAACTGTACACGATACTCCAGATGTGGTTTTACCAGAGACCTATACAACTGTAGATGTAAGTGTGACAATTTAACACTTGACTTACGCATGATCTCTGTCTGTTTTTTCAACAGCATGTCCCAGTTTACGTGCTGCCAAAGTTGGAGTACCAACCCATGTATGGGATAGAAGCCCTCACTGAGAGCGAAATCTGTCAGTTATGGACTGAAAGTCTCATCAATTCAAACTCCTGGTTTTATATCGGTGAGTCCTACTTGCATTCTCATATAAAATTATCAAAGGATTGGACAGGCTAGATGCAGGAAAGATGTTCCTGATGTTGGAGAAGTCCAGAACACAGTTTAAGAATAAGGACGTAGGACATTTAGGACTGAGAAGAGGAAAAACTTCTTCACCCAGAGAGTTGTGAATCTGCGGGATTCTCTGCCACAGAAGGCAGTGAAGGCCAATTCACTGGATGTTTTCAAGAGAGAGTTAGATTTAGCTCTTAGGGCTAACAGAATCAAGGGATATGGGGAGAAAGCAGGAACGGGGTACGGATTTTAGATTTTTAAGAAGGAACTGCAGATGCTGGAAAATCCAAGGTCGGCAAAAGAAATAGGCAACGTTTCGGGCCGAAACCCTTCTTCAGACCAAAACGTTGCCTATTTCCTTCGCTCCATAGATGCTGCTGCACCTGCTGAGTTTCTCCAGCACTTTTGTCTACCTTCGATTTTCCAGCACCTGCAGTTCCTTCTTAAACAGTAGACACAAAGAGTAACTCAATGGGGCAGGCAGCATCTCTGGAGAGAAGGAATGGGTGCCGTTGCGGGTTGAGACCCTTCTTCAGAATCAGCGTTCCATCCCTGTTTTTATATTCCAGGCCTCTAGGATGGTTGGGGTCAGCGGTCTGGTCAAGGGGCTGGTCTAGTGGGGCAGCTTTGTGAATGGGTCGTGGAGTTGGGAGCTTTGGAACACCAGTAGGCCATTGGTCTGGACAGCCACGGCCACAGGTCGGGTCAAGCCATGTCCGCGAGTCGGGAGGGAGGGGAGTCGTTCCTCATTACAGGAAGATCGACAGACTTAAGCCACCATGATCCATAACCCTGGCAGTCTTAGAGAAATAGATGTAAAGCGACAGGGGGGGCGAACGGGAGACCATAGCCCCCCACCGCACACTCCACACCTGCTTGTGAAAGTGGTCTGAAGATAGACTGAAAATGCTGGAGTAACTCAGTGGGACAGGCAGCATCTCGTGAGAGAAGGAATGGGTGATGTTTCGGGTCGAGACCCTTCTTCAGACTGAGAGTCAGGGGAGAGGGAAACCAGAGGTATTGAAAGGTACAATGAATGAAAAGATATTCGAAAGGACAAAAACCAAAGCATGCAACAATTATCAGGGAAAGGTGGGGCCCACAATGGTGCATTGTTGGCTGCGGAGAAGGTGATAACGGGTGATACAAACAGTGAAACTATGCAGGACGACAGTGAAACTAGTATGATGACTGGGGTGGGGGAGGGAGAGGGGATGCAAGTGTTACTTAAAGTTGGAGATATACTGCTGAGATGTGAGCTGCCCAAGTGAAATATGAGGTGTGAAGTTGACTGAATAACCGTCAAGAACGACTCAGCATGGAATGATGTCTGCCAGCTTCTATCACTGGGTAGATAACACATCGAGGTTAACTGTTATCTAATCCCATGCATCATCTTGTGCTCCAATAGTCTATTTGTTTTTTTGTATATATATTTATATTTTTGTATATGTGTATATATATATTTACTTACTGCAGAGCAAGGAATTCTCTTTATACTGGATAGAGTGGATGTGGAGAGGATGTTTCCACTGGTGGGAGAGTCTAGGATCAGAGGGCACAGCCTCAGAATTGAAGGATGTCCCTTTAGGAAGGAGATGAGGAGGAATTGATTTAGTCAGAGGGTGGTGAATCTGTGGAATCCATTGGCACAGAAGGCTGTGCTTATTTTAAGGCAGATAGATACATTCTAGATTACTAAAGGTGTCGGGGGTTATGGGGAGAAGGCAGGAGAATGGAGTTGAGAAGGAAAGATAGATCATCCCTGATTGAATGGTGGAATAGACTTGATGGGCCGAATGGCCTAATTCTGCTCCTATCACTTATGAACTTTGGCCTGTGGTGATCAAAAACGTCACCCATTCCTTCGCTCCAGAGATGCTGCCTATCCCGCTGAGTTACTCCAGCTTTTTGTGTCTATCTTCGGTTTAAACCAGCATCTGCAGTTCCTTCCACACATGAGATAAACAAGCATAATTAGGCCATTCGGCCCATCGATTCTGTTCTGCCATTTGATCATGGGTGATCTATGTTTCCCTCTCAACCCCATTCTCCAGCCCTCTCCGTGTAACCTTTGACTCACATTAATCACTGAACGCTCTGCAGTTTAGAAGGATGAGACGGGATCTCATTGAAACATATAAGATTGTTAAGGGCTTGGACACACTAGAGGCAGGAAACATGTTCCCGATGTTGGGGGAGTCCAGAACCAGGGGCCACAGTTTAAGAATAAGGAGTAAGCCATTTAGAGTGGAGACGAGGAAACACTTTTTCTCACAGAGAGTGGTGAGTCTGTGGAATTCTCTGCCTCAGAGGGCGGTGGAGGCAGGTTCTCTGGATGCTTTCAAGAGAGAGCTAGATAGGGCTTAAAAATAGCGGAGTCAGGGGATATGGGGAGAAGGCAGGAACGGGGTACTGATTGGGGATGATCAGCCATGATCACATTGAATGGCGATGCTGGCTCGAAGGACCAAATGGCCTCCTCCTGCACCTATTGTCTGTTGTCTATTATCTATTGTCTATTGAACGTATCGGGTTGTGCCTTACAATAATGAAGACTCTTGTTCTGTACTTTGTGGAACAAGATTCATGTCTTTGGTTTAAGTGTTGTTTTGTTCAACGAACATGTCCAAGACAAACATTAACCAAAGTGTTTGTTTGGTTGGTGATAATACTAGTTGGAGTGACATGGTTCAAGTTATGTGCTGGAACATATTCAAAATAAATAAATATGCTGGAACATATTCTAAAATAAATAAATAACAAAGTCGAGCAAAAATATGCACTTTTTATGCTGTTACACTATATTCTGCCCTGTGGTATTTTTCTCTTTGCACCACCTGTTATAATAGTGCTTGACTTTGTTGTACTCATGTATGGAATTATTCAAATGCATACCATGACAAAGCTTTTCACTGCATCTCAGTACTAAATAATAGATACTGAGATAATAAGACAATACTAAGTAAGTAAGTTTATTGGCCAAGTATTCAAATACAAGGAATTTGCCTTGGTGCTCCGCCCACAAGTAACAACATGACATACAGTGACAGTTACGAATGAGTCATAGAACACTAAACATTAATCAAGCATGTGAACCAACAAAATACCAGATCAAACGGAGGCTACAGATTTTTGGCTGTTGAGTAGAGCAACTACTCGTGGATAAAAACTGTTTTTATGTCTGGCTGTGGCAGCTTTGACAATCCGGAGTCGCCTTCCAGAGGGAAGTGATTCAAAGAGTTTGTGGCCAGGGTGAGAGGGGTCAGAGATGATCTTGCCCGCTCACTTCCTGGCCCTTGAGTGTACAGTTCATCAATGGAGGGAAGGTTCCAATAACCTTCTCTGCTGATTGGACGATTCGCTGCAGCCTCCAGGTGTCGTGCTTGTGGCTGAGCCAAACCAGACCATGATGGAGAAGGTGAGGACAGACTCTACGATGGCCATGTAGAATTGGACCATCATTGCCTGTGGCAGATTGTGTTTCCTCAGCTGCCGCTGGAAGTACATCCTCTGTTGTGCAGTTTTGACTGTGGAGTCGATGGTTGCCCCACAAATCCTATGGAGTCGACGGTAGCCTACACCAAATACCACGGAGGCGTTGCTGTACAGTTGGTGCCTTACAGCGCCAGAGACCTGGGTTCAATCCTGACCACGGGTGCTGTCTATACGGAGTTTGTACGTTCTCCCCCTGTCCTGCAAGATCTTCGGTTTCCTCCCACACTCCAAAGACGTACAGGCTTGCAGGTTAATTGGCTTGGTATAAAATGGAAAATTGTCCCTCGTGTGTGTGTGTGTATGTATAAATGTGCGGGGATCGCTGGACGGTACAGACCCGGTGGGCCAAAGGGCCTGTTTCCGCGCTGTATCTCTAAACTAAACTACACTAAAGTTGGACAATATACGGAGCTGCAGGAGAGCGAGAGTGAGGGTCTGCTGGTGCCGTGCATGGCGGCGAGACAGGTCTGAGGAAGGGTCTCGACCCGAAACGTCTCCTATTCTATTTCTCCAGAGATGATGCCTGACCCGCTGAGTTACTCCCGCTTTTAATGTCTATCTTCAGTATAAACCAGCATCTGCAGTTCCTTCCGACACAAACAAGGTAATATTTTGGGCAAAGACCCTTCACCAGTTCTGGGAGAGTGAGAAAACAAATTGCAGGAAGAATTGCGGGAAGAGGTGACTGGGACCAAAGTAATATCTCCGACAGGGTTGGGCCAGGGTTGCCATGGTGATCCTGGTGTTTACAGAGCCACCTGGTTACCAGATTAGATGTTTTGTTTTTAGTCCTGGGAATGAAGCGTGGGACATTCAATCAAGGCTGATCTATCTCTCCCTCCTAACCCCATTCTCCTGCCTTCTCCCCACAACCCCTGACACCCGTACTAATCAAGAATCTATCTATTGACACAGAAAGCTGGAGTAAGTCAGCGGGACATGCAACATCTCTGGAGAGAAGGAATGGGTGACATTTCGGGTCGAGACCCTCCTTCAGACTCACCCGTTCCTTCTCGCTAGATATGCTGCCTGTCTCGCTGAGTTACTCCAGCTTTTTGTGTCTATCTTCTGTTTAAACCAGCATCTGCAGCTCCTCCCTGCACAGGAATCTATGCATCTGCCGTAAAAAACATCCAATGACATGACCTGCAAAGCCTTCTGTGGCAAAGAATTCCACAGATTCACCCCCCTCTGACTGAAGAAATTCCTCCCCATCTCCTTCCTAAAGGAACGTCCTTTAATATGAGGCTTGCATTCCCCACACTGCTCTCACTGTCCCCCACGGTGAACATGGATGCAAAGTACTCATTTAGTACCTCGCCTACATCCTCAGAGAGAGGAAAGTAAAAAGTCTGCAAAAAACATGCATTTGTGCAAAGCACAATTAAAAGGACAGATCCATGGCAGTGATCATAGAGTGATACAGCATGGAAACAGGCCGCTCTACCTAACTAGCCCACACCGGCCAACATGTCCCAGCTATACCAGTCCCACCTGCCCACGTTTGGTCCATATCCCTCCAAACCTGTCTTATCCATGTACCCGTCTGACTCTTTCTTGAATGTTGCGATCGTCCCAGCCTCAACTACCTCCTCTGGCAGCTCGTTCCATACACCCACCACCCTGTGTGTGATTCCTATTCAATCTTTTCCCCTTCACCTTGAACCTATGTCCTCTGGTCCTCGAATCACCTACACTGGGCAAGGGACTCTGTGCATCTGCCTGATCTATTCCTCTCATGATTTTATCCACCTCTATAAGATCACCCCTCATCCTCCACCCTCCTGTGCTCCTGGTCCTTACTGTCCCGTTGCAAAGGTGGGATCAGGGTTGTGCAGGCTAGTTTAAGAACTATAGGACAGTTGCTGTTCCTGAACCTGCTGGTGTGGGACTTCAGGCTCCTGTACCTCCTGCCCGATGGTAGCAGTGAGAAGAGGGCACGGCCCTGATGGTGGGGTTCCTTGGCGGTAGATGCCGCCTTCTGGAGGCAGTGCCCAGTGTCGATATTCCCATTGCTGCTTCCGCTGATCCCATGTGGCACAAGTTCACAAGTTATATGAATAGAATTAGGCCATTCGGCCCATCGAATCTACTCCGCCATTCATTCAATCATAGCTGATCTCTGCCTCCTAATCCCATTTTCTTGACTTCACCCCATAAACCTTGACACCCGTTCTAATCTCTGCCTTAAAAATGACTTGGTCTCCACAGCCCTCTGTGGCAATGAGTTTCACAGATTAACTACCCTCTGACTAAAGAATTTCCTCTTCACCTCCTTTCTAAAAGAGCGCCCTTTAATTCTGAGGCTATGACCTCTGGTCCTAGAGTCTCCCATTCTTTCCGCATCCACTCTATCTATGCCCTTTATTATTCTGTACGTTCCAAACTCCAGCACATGGTGTAAGATTTGTACATTAACCGAGCTTTCACTTGGCTGAGACACCATTTGTTGTGAAGAGCAGTGAAGCTTCTCGTTATCTTTAGACTTTAAAGATACAGCGTGGAAACAGACTCTCGCCAAGTCCACGCCGACCAGCGATCACCCCGTACACTAACGCAAGCACTGGGGACAATTTACAATTTATATTAGCCAATTAACCTACAAACCTGCACGTCTTTGGAGTGTGGGAGGAAACCCAAGGTCCCGGAGAAACCCCACGCGGTCACGGGGAGAACGTACAGACAGCATCCGTAGTCAGGATTGAACCCGGGTCTCTGGCGCTGTGAGTCAGCAACTCTACTGCTGCGCCACCGTGCCGCCCCAATGATGCACTGGTGATCATTAATATGTGTCTTGGCTGTGAGTGCATCACGATCAAAGCGACCCACACTTCACCTTGTGCGAGTTCAGACATGCATCGTGTAGGTGTCTGCCAGGTGTGTCGAGGCTACAGGTACTGGCATGAATTCTGTAAAGAATAGCTTCAGGCCTCTACACCGTGGATGCGGCTCTTGGGAATCGTGTCAGAAATGGGCTCATTTTGTTTGCTGCCAGCCATTAAGTGTTTTATTAGACAGTTTTCTCTCAGCTAATATGTCTGAAAATATACACCTTTGGATGAACAGCGGGTCAGGCAGCATCTCTGGAGAACATGGATGGGTGACGTTTCAGTTTGGGATCCTTCTGATTTTTTAAATTTTGTAAACCAGCATCTACAGTTCCTTGTTTCTACAGCCAAGCCAATAGATGGATAATGTAGATTTCTCACACACTCCTACTTGCTTACCGCCAGTTCCTTCAAATTTGTCTCATCTGCTTTGTCCACACTCAAACCCTTCATTCAAGTCAGGCAGTGGGAAGACTTCGGAAATATGCAGCATCAGAACTTGGCATCTTTAGTTTTGTTTAGAGATACAGCGCGGAAACAGGCCCTTCGGCCCACCGAGTCCGTGCCAACCAGCGATCCCTGCACACTAACACTATCCTACACACACACTAGGGCCAATTTACATGTATACCAAGCCAATTGACCTACAAACCTGGACGTCTTTGGAATGTGTGAGGAAACCAGAGCTCCTGGAGAAAACCCCCACAGGTCACGGGGAGAACGTGTAAAGTTCATACAGACAGCACCCGTAGTCAGGATTGAACCTGGGTCTCTGATGCCTTACGGCAGCAACTACCGCTGTGCCACCGTGCGCCCTGTACAGCACAAAATATCTGTATTCCGATGGAAGGTCATCGACCTGATAAGTTAACTCAGTTTCTCTCCACAGACAGTGGTGCAACAGCACCAGGGATCCGGGTTCAATCCTGACTAGGGTGCTGTCTATATGGAGTTTGTACATTCTCCCTGTGACTGTGTGGGTTTTGCCCTGGTGCTCCGCTTTCTTCCCACACTCCACAGGCTGAGGTTTCAGGCTGGACCCTCTGCAATGAGCAATGAATCCCGGCATCATCCTGGCGACAACCTACGACCGGAGTAGATGGGCAACATCAAGCCCACATTCCAAAACCCAGCGGCAACAAGAAATAAGTAACGGCACTTGAGGAGACCGCTCACGATAATACAGGCATCACCCCACGTCACATCGCCACCATGAGGCAACAGCCTATTTTTCAACTATCGCTGAAAAAATTTGCCGAAGTGGAACAGGCCCTTAAAGAAGCTGCCTCTCTTGCTGAGTACTTTAGCATTTCCTGGTACAGTTCAGATATTAACTCTGCTGCAAACATTTGAGATCATTCATATGATTATGACCAGGATGTTCTTTTCCTGTATTCATTATAATGCACCTTTAATATACATTTAACTACAATGCAACCACAATGTGACTTTACAAACGCTAATATGGAAATCAGAAAAAACTTTGAACAGTGCAGGACACTAATAAATTGATGATGAGTATTATATGAATATGTTAACAAGAGGAATCGAATATAGGAGCAAAGAGGTCCTTCTGCAGTTGTACAGAGCCCTAGTGGGACCACACCTGGAGTATTGTGTGCAGTTTTGGTCCCCTAATTTGAGGAAGGACATTCCTGCTATTGAGGGAGTGCAGCGTAGGTTTACTAAGTTAATTCCCGGGATGGTGGGACTGTCATATGGTGAGAGAATGGAGCAGCTGGGCTTGTACACTCTGGAATTTAGAAGGATGAGAGGGCATCTCATTGAAACATTATAAGATAGTTAAGGGCAGAATGAAGAAGTAACTAAACAGGTCAGTTAAGGGCTTGGACACGCTAGAGGCAGGAAACATGTTCCCGATGTTGGGGGAGTCCAGAACCTGGGGCCACAGTTTAAGAATAAGGAGTAAGCCATTTAGAACGGAGACGAGGAAACACTTTTTCTCACAGAGAGTGGTGAGTCTGTGGAATTCTCTGCCTCAGAGAGCGGTGGAGGCAGGTTCTCTGGATGCTTTCAAGAGAGAGCTAGATAAGGCTCTTAAAGATAGCGGAGCCAGGGGATATGGGGAGATGGCAGGAACGGGGTACTGATTGGGGATGATCAGCCATGATCACATTGAATGGTGGTGCTGGCTTGAAGGGCCAAATGGCCTCCTCCTGCTATTTGTCTATTGTCTAATGACAGGAACTGGCTGCCCCAGGGAATGGTTTGGTCTCCCAGCTGTTTTTTATTCATAAATTGATGATGAGTTTTGCATGGAAATATGTTAATGTTACAATGGCAGGTGGGAGGAGATGTGAGGAGGACACGCACATAATGCCTAAGGATATTGAGAATTTTGTAGAAACAAGGAACTGCAGATGCTGATTTACACGAAAGGACACAAAGTTCTGGAGCAACTCAGCGGGTCAGGCAGCATCTCTGGGGAACATGGATCTGAAGAAGGGTTCCCGACCCAAAACGTCATCTATCCATGTTATCCATGTTATCCAGAGATTTTGCCTCACCAAAAGTGCTGGGGTAACTCAGCGGGTCAGGCAGCATCTCTGGGGAACATGCACAGGTACAAATTGCTGGAGAAACTCAGCGGGTCAGGCAGTATCTCTGGAGAAAATGGTTTTGGGTTGAGACCATTCATCAGAATGAAGAAGTAACTTAACGGGTCAGGCAACAAGTGTAGGAAGGAACTGCAGATACTGGTTTCTACCGAAGATAGACACAAAAGGCTGGAGTAATTCAGGAGGTCAGTCAGCATCTGTGTAGAAAAGGTGACACTTTCGCTTCAGACTTAAGAAGGGTCTTGACCCGAAACGTTCCTTTTCTTCAAAGATGCTGCTTGAATTACTGCAGCATTTTGTATCCTTTTGAAAATGTTGTGTTAATTCAAAGGATGGAAACAAGGAACTATGCTATTTCATATATAGTTGTTAACTGGGTTCAGGGAAGATCTGTGACTTTGCAATGGAGATTGGGCTGAAATGTTGACCCCGGACTTCACGGGAAACAGGGATTACTAAGTGTAATTTTGGGTATTGCCTGCCCCAAGATAGCTTCTTGTGCTCAGTAAAAACTATATCCATATCTAAATGTTACTGCTGTGTTAATACTGCCCATTAAAGCATTGCCTTTTCATTGAGATATACATCAACCATTGCTCAAAGGTGGGTGTTATAGGTCATAAGTGATAGGAGCAAAATTAGGCCATTCGGCCCATCCAGTCTACTCTGCCATTCAATCATGGCTGATCTATCTCTTCCTCTCAACCCCATTCTCCTGCCTTCTCCCCATAACCCCTGACACCCGTACTAATCAAGAATCTATCTCTGCCTTGAAAATATCCATTGACGGCATCCACAGCCGTCTGTGACAATTGATCCCACAGATTCACCACCCTCTGACTAAATAAATTCCTCCTCATCTTCTTCCTAAAGGAACGTCCTTTAATTCTGAGGCTACGACCTCTAATCCGAGACTCTTTCACTAGTGGAAACATCCTCTCCACATCCCCTCTATCCAAGCCTTTCACTATTCGGTAAGTTTCAATGAGGTTGCCCCCTCATTCTTCTAAACTCCAGCGAGTACAGGCCCAGTGCCGTCAGATGCTCATCATCTGTTAACCCACTAATTCCTGGGATCGATCTCGTAAACCACCTCTGGACCCTCTGCAGTGCCCAGCACATCCTTCCTCAGTTATACGGCCCAGAATTGCTCACAATACTCCAGATGCGTTCTGACTAGAACCTTATAAAGCCTGAGCATTGCATCCCTTTAATCTTTTTGGGTCAGCATTTCTTGTGCTCAAGAAGAGTGCAGCATTGAGTTCATTGCCATTATATGAGTTGGTGCTTGTGAATACATGTTGTACACAAAATTATTGTACTAATTCCTCATGTAATGGTGCCTGCACGACAAAGTCCCCTGACTGCTTAAATCAAATACTTTGGGGATTCCTGAGATTCTGAAATTTGCTCCTGAAACTCTATTGCTGGATTGCCTATTGCTTATTCAGTTTAAGCAGCCATTTATTGTTGAGCAGAAATAGAAATGTTTCATGTTGAAGAGCCTGAAGCAACGTCCCGACCCAGAACATCACCCATTCCTTCTCTCCAGGGATGCTGCCTGTCCTGCTGAGTTACTCCGGCTTTTTGTGTCTACCTTCGGTTTAAACCAGCATCAGCAGTTCCTTCCTGCACATCACCTTCCTGTCCATATTTCCTGAGTTGCTGCCTGACCCACTAAACTATTCCAGCACTTTGTGTCTTCTTTTATAATCCAGCATCTGCAGTTCCTTGTGTCTACATCTTGTTTACTGTAGTTCAGAGATACAGCGCCGAAACAGGCCCTTCGGCCCACCAAGTCTGCCCACCAGCGATCCCCGTACACAAGCACCATCCTACACACCGGGGACAATTAACAATCTTTACCAAAGCCAATTAACCTAGAAACCTGCACGACTTTGGAGAGTGGGAGGAAGCCGGAGCACCTGGAGAAAACCCACCCAGTCACGAGGAGAATGTACAAACTCCGTACAGACAGCATCCCATAGTCAGGATCAAACCCGGGTGTTTGGCAAGGTGGCAACTCTACCGCTGGGCCACCATTCATCTTTTGAAGAGTTCATGTTTGTTCATTTCTGCTTTAATTTAATAACAGCTTGTATTATTATTGATATTGGTCCAGTATATCCATCCTTGCTATATTGCAGGTCACATTGACGTCTTCACATCGAAGATCCTGTTGATCGACCAGTTCCCAGCAGCATCTATAACAGAAAAACTTGGATCCTTCAAGTAAGTGGCTGGAGCTACATGGTGATGCTTCTCCATTAGTGGTTCCACCTTTAACTTTAGCGTGATTTTAGTTTAGTTGAGAGATACAGCAAGGAAACAGGCCCTTCAGCCCACTAAGTCCACACTGACCGATCACCAGTTCACACTAGTTACATTTTCACATCTACTCCCTATGCTTTCAAGTAGAGATGACTGAAAGCTTCAAGTTCCTTGGAGTAAATATCATCAGCATCTTCTCCTGGACCACCCATATCGAAGCAACGGCTAATAAAGCAGAGCATTTCCTCTTGGGGTTAGGAGGGAGAGATAGATCAGCCATGATTGAATGGCGGAGTAGATGATGGGCCGAATGGCCTAATTATTCTCCTGTCACTTCCTTCGAAGGCTTAGGAAGTTCGGCATGTCCCCAGCAACCCTCACCAACTTCTCAATATGTGCCGTAGAAAGCATTTTATCGGGATGCATCACAGCTTGGTTTGGGAGCAACCCCATCCAAGACCGCAAGAAATTGCAGAGAATTGTGGACGTAGCCCAGACCATCACATAAACCAACCTCCCTTCCATTGACTCCATTTATACCTCACGCTGCCTCGGCAAGGCCAGCAGCATAATCAAGGATGAGTCTCACCCCGGTCACTCCCCCTTCTCCCCTCTCCCATCAGGCAAGAGGCACAGAAGTGTGAAAACGCACACCTCCAGATTCAGGGACAGTTTCTTCCCAGCTGTTATTAGGCAACTGAACCATCATATCAACAACTAGAGAGCGGTCCTGAGCTACTATCTACATTTTTGGAGACCCTCGGACTATCTTTGATTAGATTTACCTGGACTTTATCTTGTACTAAACGTTATTCCCTTTATCGTGTATCTGTACACTGTGGATGGCTCGATTGTAAACATGTGTAGTCTTTCCGTTGACTGAATAGCACGCAACAAAAGCTTTTCACTGTACCTCAGTACATGTGACAATCAACTAAATTAAAACTACACACTAGGCACAATTTACAGAGGGCCACTTAACCTACAAACCCGCGTGTCTTTGGGATGTGGGATGAAATTGGAACACCCGGAGGAAACCCACACGGTCCCAGGGAGAACGTACAAGCTCCACACAGACAGTACCCAAGCTCAGGAGTGAACCCGGGTTCTGGTGCTGTGCAGCCCTCAGGTTAAATCTGGCAGCAGAATTTGCCCATCACACCTTGTATCATGTGTGACTTGAGGCTGTAGTCCTTCCTTTCATCTCCACTGTCAGGTTTGTGGTTTGTATTCATTCCCTGGTGACTCAGATTTAAAATGATCACTGTCTTATAATACCCATAACAGCAAAAGAGGAGGTGTATAAAATCATGAGAGTTGTGAATCTGTGGAATTCTCTGCCTCAGAAGGCAGTGGAGGCTGATTCACTGGATGCATTCAAAAGAGAGTTAGATAGAGCTCTTAGGGCTAGCAGAATCAAGTGGTAAGGGGTGAAGGCAGGAACGGGGAACTGATTGGGGATGATCAGCCATGATCACATTGAATGGCGGTGCTGGCTCGAGCAGCTGAATGGCCTACTCCTGCACCTGTAGTCTTTTGTCTGAATAGATCAGGTAGATGCACAGAATCTCTTGCCCAGAGTAGGAGAATCGAGGACCAGAGGTTCAAGGTGAAGGGGTAAAGATTTAATAGAAATCTGAGAGGTAACTTCTTCACACAGAGAGTGGTGGGTAGGTGTATGGAACAAGCTGCCAGAAGAGGTAGTTGAGGCTGGGACTATCCCAATGTTTAAGAAACAGTTAGACAGGTGCATGGATAGGACAGGTTTGGAGGGATATGGTCCAAGCGCAGGCAGGTGGGACCAGTATGTTGGTTGGTGTGGGCAAGTTGGGCTGAAGGGCCTGTTTCATTCTATGACTAAGGCCATGTTGTGCCATTGTGTTCATGCCAGATCCCAAAGGAGCAATCTAATCAGTGCCAATGCCTCTCTCCTTACATCTCTGCTGTCCAGCTGCTAGTTTTATCTCACCCCTGACCATCAGCTCCCCTTTGATTCCCTTTACTACTAACTTTATTTGTATTCAGTTTAGTTTATTGTCACGTGTACCGAGGTACAGTAAAACACTTTTGTTGAGTGCTAACCAGTCAGCGGAAAGACAATACATGAATACAATCGTAGCATTCAAGATGTACAGATACATGATGAAGTAAGTAAGGAAGTATATTGGCCAGGTATTCACATACAAGGAATTTGCCTTGGTGCTCCGCCCCCAAGTAACAACATGACATACAGTGACAGTTACAAATGACTCAGAAAACACTAAACATTAATATTAATAAGACATTAATGATAAAACACCATTGATCAAGCATGTGAACCAACAGAATACCAGATCAAAGGGAGGCTACAGATTTTTGGCTGTTGAGTAGAGCAACTACTCGTGAATAAAAACTGTTTTTATGTCTGGCTGTGGCAGCTTTGACAGTCCGGAGTTGCCTTCCAGAGGGAAGTGATTCAAAGAGATTGTGGCATTCTCAGCATTGTAGCGCATCAGTTCCAGAGAAAAGTGTAATGTGCAATGGGGTAGAGGTGCAATATCCGAGCTTATGGAAGGACCGTTCAGCAGCCTGATAACAGAGGGGAAGAAGCTGTTCCTGAGTCTGGTGGTGCGCACTTCCCAGCTTCTGTACCTTCTGCCGGACGGGAGCGGGGAGAAGAGGGAATGACCAGGGTGGGACGGGCACAAGCCTTTGGTTATGTCGGCTGATTTTTCGAGGCAGCACGAGATGTAGCCGGAGTGTGTGGTGGGGAGGTTGGTCTGTGTGAGGGATTGGCCGACATCTACTACACTCTGCAATATCTCGTGGTCTTGGGCTGCGCTGTTTCCAAACCAAGCTGTGAAGCATCCCGACAGTCTGCTTTGTACTGAGTGGTGTTAGTGAAAGCATCACATGGCAGTGAGTTATGTATAATCTGCTAGAGACTGCAAAATGCGGACGGCAATGAGGTGGGAAGAGTTTATATAAATAGTATACACAACCTTGGCTCAACCTAGCAACGCCTTCAATCCTCTGATACCTTCCTGGCCCCGTGGGCCATTTAAACTCATTAGTAGTCTGGTGTACTTAAGTTGTTACTTTACATTGGAGTAACTCAACGGGTCAGGCAGCATCTCTGGAGAATAGGAAAAGGTGAAGTTTGGGTCGAGGCCCTTCTTCAGACCGAGAGAAGGGTCTCGACCCGAAATATGAGCAATTCCTTTTGTCCAGAGATGCTGCCTGACCTGCTGAGTTAACTGTAGGTTAATGGGTAAGGAATGGGTGACGTTTTAGGTCGAGACCCTTCTTCAGACTGGCTCCACTGTGACAAACATTTGCTTTCTTTTCCCCTTCTGTATTGTTGCTGCGATTTTTAACGCTACCCTTTCTTGTCCTTGCAGCCCCGTCAACTCGATAAACATCCTTCACCATATACTGAGGAAGCTGACGAGGTGAGTGGTGTGTGATGCCCAGACCTTGTGATGTGTTCATGCAAATCTCTCACAGTCTTGGGCCCTACACCATGGGCAAACCTTGGTCGGGTGTAGAAGGCAGTGTACGATATGGACAGTTTAACAGTGGTGGGGCAGGTGGGTGGAGAGGTGGGGGAGCAGCTCTGGGTTGGGCAGGACTGGGGGACCAGTGTGGGCGGTCGGCAGAGAGAGGGGGTGAAGCAGCGGTATGAGGGGGGCAGCAATAGGGTGGTGGGGGGGGGGGGGGGCTGAATGGGTGTTAGGGCAGCTCTGGGTGGAGGGTGGGGGAGCTGTGAACATACAGCAGTGTGCGGTGGTAGTGGGGAGCAGAATAGGTCGCGGAGCAGTGTGGGATGAGGGGTGCAGTAGTGGTGGGGGGTGGGGCAGCAGTGAGTGGTGGGGCAGCTCTGGGTGGGAGTGGGGTGGGGAGTGGGTGAGGCAGCATTGTGGGACGTTGAGTAACTTTGGGGCGGGGAGGGGCAGCAGTGTGGAGGTAGGGGGAGGAGTGGCTGGGGCATCTGGTGCGGAAAGTGCGAGCCTGCTGCAAAAAGTGCAAGGCTGGTGCGAAAAGTGCGAGCCTGGAGCGAGCAGTATGTGAGAGAGGCGATCCTGTATGGGGTAGGGATGGAGTAGGTGTGGGGGGGTAGGGAGCAGTGTGGGGGGGGTTTGGGCCGAAGGGCCTTTTTCCACCCTGTATGACTATGCTGATCTAATATCTAGTATCTTCAAGTGATTAGGTACAGTGATATGTGTACTGAACTGTATACAAAAATGAATTTCACAGTACCTCAGTACTTTGTTATCACATGTAGCAAGGTACAGTGAAATACATTGTGTATACAGTTCGGTACGTATCACTATACATAAGCACTTAGATACACCTTGTTTAAGAAAGAACTGCAGATGGAAAAATCGAAGGTAGACAAAAATGCTGGAGAAACTCTGCGGGTGAGGCAGCATCTATGGAGCGAAGGAAATAGATGACGTTATGGGTCTCAACCCGCAACATCACGTATTCCTTTGTTCCATAGATGCTGTCTCACCCACTGAGTTTCTCCAGCGTTTTTGTCTAGATACATCTTGGATAAGTATCTCAGATACAGTACAGTGTGTAGCAGCAGGACTCTGAGACAGTGTACAGAGTCGCCAGTTTGGCTCCATTTCCAAGTCCCAGTTGTTGTAAGTGCGGGGACCTTGACCTGACCATGAAGGCCCGTTGCCATGGTCTGGCCAAGCGTTGCCGTGGTGACCTCCGCCGCTGCTCCACCGCTGTAGGCCGCGTCCGGTCCACGCGCTCGGCCTCTTGGAGCGGCGCCCGGTCCAGCCCAGCCCCAGGATGCTGCAGGGCCTCCAGTGGCCACTCCCCCATCTAGGCCGTGCTCTCCCTCCCGTGGCCGCACTGAATACTGTTTGGACTGGAGGGAATTAGCCACAAGGAGTGGATGGACAGACTTGGGTTGCCTTCTCTAAAACGCTGGAGCTGAAGAGAGACGATGAAGTCCACACACAATTATGAGGCATAGATGGAGTGAATAGTCAGAACCTATTTCTCTGGGTGGATACAGTGCATTCGGAAAGTATTCAGACCCATTCACTTTTTCCAAAGTTTGTTACATTACAGCCTTATTTTAAAATGGATTTTATCATCAATCTACATGCAATACCCCAGAATGAAGAAGCGAAAATAGGTGTTTAAAAATATTGCAAAATAATCAGGTCCCAGAAATGCCCCCAGGGTGCCCGTGGACAGCACATAGTCCCTCTGGAACAAGACCCGGGCACGGACGTAACCCCGGAAAAGGGGCAGGCAGGCAGCCGGCTCGGGCAATGCCCTCTTCCCCCTGGCATTGTGACTCGCTGATGGCCAGCTTGACCAGGCCCAGGAGCAATCCTCGGCCCTACCCTCTCCCCTACGCACAGGGTGTCCACAGATGAGGATGGTGGGTGTGAAGTGCAGCCAGAAGGCAAGGAGCAACCCCTTTAAACCCAATGGAACCGGGGCTAATCTTGCAGCACCACACCCTCACTCAGCAGAGACACAGTGTAGGCTTGTTGATCTGCTGCCCTGTACAGGCACGTCACAGCAGACAGACTTGAAAATACCTGTTCTGAGGAATATGAAATACTGCGCTTTGTTCTTAATCCTTTTGCAGAACGTTGCAGACGTGTTGGCAGTTTTTTGATCAAATATTTCAGTTCTGAGCCCTTTAGACATCCCTCACTCAGCCACAGTGTGTTTCATGGTCTTTGATCAACCTCTCAACTCTCTCGGTTGCACAGACGACTGATCTTTTTGGGCATTCATTTATTCAATGTTTTACCAAATTACAAATGATATATCTGTGTGTTATGGCGTTAATTAAGCTGTAAAGGTGCGGCAAGGAAAAAAGGTCATTGTTCTGATGGTTCTATGTATAACAATTAAACACTCTTGACTCGTTTGAACATCCTCCAACCTCATCTACTGTATCCGTTGTTCCAGGTATATCGGCAAGACCAAGCGCAGGCTTGGCGATCGTTTCACTGAACTCTTCCACTCAGTCCGCCCGCGCTAGGTCTACCCAATCTCCCAGTTGCCAAACACTTTAACTCCCCTTCCCATTCCCACACTGACCTTTCTGTCCTGGGCCTCCTCCATTGTCAGAGTGAGGCTAAACGCAAATTGGAGGAACAGCATCTGATATTTCGCTTGGCCAGCTTACAGCCCAGCGGTATGAATATTGATTTCTCTAACCAAGTAACCCTTGCATCCCCACTCTCTCCATCCCTCCCCACCTTAGTCATCCTGCTAGTTTTACTGTTCGTATCCCTTCATTATCACCCCCTCCACAGCCAACAATGGACCATTGTGTGCTCTTTGAGCTGCGTTGCCGGCTCTGATCTGTCTTGTACCTTTTCATACCTCTAGTTTCCCTTTCCCCTGAATCTCAGTCTGAAAAAGGGTCTCATCCCAAATCCTCACCTATTCCTTTTCTCCAGCGATGCTGTCTGTCCTGCTGAGTTACTCCAGCATTTTGTGTCAACTTTTGACTCTTGTCTGCTCTGTGGCAAGTGGGTATGCGAAAGCAGTTAGTGTGAGTTGCCTTAAACGCTGAGGGAGAACATGTCTCAGTGATGTGTTAGAAGGAACTGCAGATGCTGGTTCAAACCGAAGATAGACACAAAATGCTGGAGTAACTCAGTGCTGGGACCTCATGCCTGTTATTTCTTTATTAACCTTTCCCTAGTAAGCTCCTTTCTTGCCTGTGTAAATCCCACCATATAACTTGGTGCCCTTGAGGGGGGGGCTGCCGAGAACAAAGGGGGACTGGGGTGAGAGGGGGAGGGGGAAGAGGGACTATATACAATACTTTTGAAACTTTGGCGGCACTCTTTGCATGGCAACACTTGGCATTTGCAAAATAAATAATTTCACTGTACCAAGTACACGTGACAATACCATATCATTCAATTAATGAATCGATATAACTTCAACACCCATGCAGAACTTCAGGTTATAAATGCATGGTTATACAGTATGGAAACAGGACCTTCGGCCCAACTTGCCCACACCGGCCAACATGTCCCAGCTACACTAGTCCCACCTTCCTGTGCTTGGTCCATATCCCTGCAAACTTGTCCTATCCATTTTTCTGACTGAGTTCCATTCCTGGGAGCGGTCTGTAATCTGAGGATTTTGGGGTTCTCTGAAGGTAGCAAAACAAGTAGATAAAGTGGTAAAGCAAATGTATGGTATGCTTGCCTTCATTGGTCAAGGCAACGAGTATAAGAGTCAGGAAGTCATGATGCAGCTCCATAGGAAATTAGTTTGGCCGCTTTTGGAGCAATTGCGTACAGGTCTGGTCGTCCCATTCCAGGAAGGATGTGTGGATCTCTGGAGAGGGGGTTTACCGGAATGATGCCTGGATTGGGGGATTTCAGCTGCAAGAAGGGGTTGGGCAGACTTGAATTGTTTTCTCCGCAACGGGATGGTCGCAGGAACAGTGGTGAGGGGAAGGAGAGCGAGCGGACATGGGGAGAGTAGCCACCGAACGGGCTCATCGACTCAGTGAGCGAGCGAGTTTGCTTAACACTGCCACTCCGCTCCGCCCCGCTCCTCCTAGACCTCCGTTACTGCAGCTCCAATGTGGGCGAGGGGAAGTTGTGAACTCCTCACCTATTGGCCTAACATCAGTGGTGGGGAAATAGACAATACTGTAAATGGCTCGATCTTCTTCTTCTTGCGTTTGGCGTGCACAGCCTAAAGTTGAATCATATGTAAAGAATCATATGCTGATAGAATGGAGCAGCTGGGCATGTACACTCTGGAGTTTAGAACGATGAGAGCGGATCTCATTGAAACATATAAGATTGTTAAGGGCTTGGACACGCTAGAGGCAGGAAACATGTTCCCGATGTTGGGGGAGTCCAGAACCAGGGGCCACAGTTTAAGAATAAGCCATTTAGAACGGAGACAAGGAAACACTTTTTCTCACAGAGAATGGTGAGTCTGTGGAATTCTCTGCCTCAGCGGGCGGTGGAGGCAGGTTCTCTGGATGCTTTCAAGAGAGAGCTAGATAGGGCTCTTAAAATAGCGGAGTCAGGGGATATGGGGAGAAGGCAGGAACGGGGTACTGATTTGGGATGATCAGCCATGATCACATTGAATGGCAGTGCTGGCTCGAAGGGCCGAATAGCCTACTCCTGCACCTATTGTCTATTGTTGAGGGACAAGTTGTTCTATTTGATCTTATTTGAATGTGCACGCCAGGTTAATTGCATTAGTTGAAACAGGGCAGACCACATGCAATCTTCCACCCCAATGGCTCGATTAGAATCATGTATTGTCTTTCCACTGACTGGATAGCCGCAACAAAAGCTCTTCACTATACCTCGGTACACACGACAATAAACTAAACTGAACTGCAACTGATAACACATAGATTGAGAACTGATTATTGGGCAAAGAGCAAGATGAAAGACTAAACAAAGCCACCATGGGCTAGAAGGCTTGAGGGGTGATAGGGTGGGGGGGGGGAGGGGGGGAGGGGGGGGGGGGGGGGGGGTGTGGGGGTCTGTGCTCAGATTCCAATGGAAAGCAATAATTTGGCTGAGACAACGAAATGCCACATTTCCAAGTTGCTGAAGATACTAAAGTAAATGGAGGAAGATTTAATGAGAATTCCGAGGCTGCGGACAAGAAGCTTTTTGCCACATTGGATATTGACTGCAGAATGTGTAGGGAGGGAACTGTAGATAAAAGGTGTAGGATGCTGGTTTAAACCGAAGATTCGCACACAATGCTGGAGTAACAAGCAGCATCTCTGGAGAGAAGGAGTGGGTGACGTTTCGGTTCGAGATCCTTCCTCAGACTCCACCGAAGATAGACATAAAAAGCTGGAGTAACTCAGCGGGACTGGCAGCACATCTGGAGAGAAGGAATGGGTGACAGAATGGGTCTGAAAATGGGTTTTGATCCGAAACGTCACCCATTCCTTCTCTCCAGAGATGCTGTCCGTCCCACTGAGTTACTCCAGCATTTTGTGTCTTTTTTGAGTATAGAAGTTGGGATTATTATTATTATTATTAAAGCTTTATTTCAGACACAGGTCCATATACACATCAAACAGTACAAAGAATTACAAAGATACATTAAGAAATTGCATATTAGCCTAAAATATATATAAGCTATTGCACCAATGCCATCTTAGCCTAGAAGTGAATCTATAGCAGCTTTTCAGAGGGCTGACTAAGGCTTCAATTATGTGGTTCTCTGACTTGTCCAGGCGACATATAAAACTAAACATCAGCTGTCTTAAGAGTGCCTCACAGGTTGGCACTCTAGTGGACACAAACAATTGACTGGCACTATGCCACCTAGGGACACGAAGTAGCAACCTCATTGCATCATTGTATGCTACCTTAAGCCTCTGCATACTCTTTTTCTTATACTTAGACCGCAATTGAGCAGTATATAACGGTGTGATGTAGGTTCTGAACAGGGAACACTTCACATGGTCAGAGCACATATAAAACTTCCTTATAAGCATGTTGGCTTGAAGATAAATTTTACAGGGATGTTGTATTCCAGTTGTGCAAGACATTTACGAGGCCACATTTGTTTTATTGTGTATAGTTTTGGCCACACTGGTATAGGACAGATGTTGTTAAGCTGGAAAGAGTACAGAGATGATTTACGAGGTTGTTGCCTGGATTGCCTGGATGCCAAAGGGTGTGGTTGGACAGGCTAAGACTTTGTAGGACAGGAGGATGAGGGGAGATTTATAAGGTCTTTTACCCAGAGTCTCTTTAGGGGATTCATAACCAAGAGATACAGATTTAAGGTGAGAGGGAAAAGATTTAACAGGAAGCTGAGGGGGCATTTTTTTTCACGTGGAGTGAGCTGCCAAAGGAGGTAGTTAAAGCAGAAACAATAACAACATTAAAAATACATTTGGACAGGTACATGGATAGAAAAGTTTATAAGGTTATGGGCCAAATGTGGGTCGGTGGGACTAGTGTAGATGGGACATGTTGGTCGGCATGGGCAAGTTGGTCCGTTTCCATGCTGTATCTCCTCCAGCTTAATCACCTAATGAAGATGGTGTGGAAAAATATATATGATTTTCCCCAGTGTGTGTAGGATAGTATTAATGTGTGTGGGGATCGCTGGTCGGTGGGCCGAAGGGCCTGTTTCCGCGCTGTATCTCTAAACTAAACTAAAATAGTCAGGCAGTCATGATGCATTTTTATAAGGCTTTGGATAGGCCGCATTTGGAGTGTTGCCTGCAGTTCTGGTCACCCAGGAACGATGTGAAGGTTTTGGAGGGGCGTAGTTAAGTTTGGTTTAGTGATACAGCATGGAAACAGGCCCTTCAGCCCACCAAATCAGTGCCAACCCCAATCACCCGAAAACCCGTAGTTCCAGCCTACACACTAGGGGGCAATTTACTGAGGGCCAATTAACCTACAAACCTGCACGTCTTTGGAATGTGGGAGGAAATCGGAGCTCCTGAAAGAAACCCACCCACAGGGAAAACAGGCAAACTCCGCAGAGACAGCACCTGTGCTCAGGATCACACCCAGGGTTTTCTCCAAGATCTTCAGTTTCCTCCCACACTCCAAAGACGCACAGGTTTGTAGGTTAAGTGGCTCGGTTTTCAATGTAAACTTGGCCCCAGTGTGTGTAGAGTAGTGTTAATGAGCGGGCATCACTGGACGGGGCGGTGCGGACTCGGTGGGCCGAAGGGTCTGTTTTTGCTCTAAACTAAACTATGAAGACTCGCCCAGTAAAGGGCCTGTCCCACCTGGACGACCTAATCCACGAGTTTAGAAGGCTCTAGACGAGTTGAGAATAATGTCACGGTCATGTTGACTCGCCGAAGTAAAAGACCTCCAACGCCCATGTGTACGACCCCCCTGGACCTCAGTCTTCCACACCTAAGACCAACTACGACTAGCTACGAGTGGAAAATGATCACATGATAAAATTGTGTCATGTTTGCATTTTTTTTCTCGGGCCAGTTACCTACCTACGACTATCTATGACTACCATCATGACCTACCTACGAGTAAAAAGTATCCATTTTTTCCCGTGCCAACTTTTTTATTTTACTCGTGGACATTTTTTATCTGGCTGGAGAAAATGCCGCGACCTACTTGAGGCCACGAGTACGCGGAGACCACTCATGAGCATGAGGAAGAGTTACGAAGACCTCAGGCGACCATGCTGCGAGTATGAGTCCAGGGAAAACTCTGCAGAGGTCGCCAATTAGGTCGTGAAAGTGGGACAGGGACTTTACCGAGATGAGAAGAACTTTTTTCACACAGAGAGTGGTGAATCTCTGGAACTCTCTGCCACAGAGGGTAGTTGAGGCCAGTTCATTGGCTATATTTAAGAGGGAGTTAGATGTTGCCCTTGTGGCTAAGGGGATCAGGGGGTATGGAGAGAAGGCAGGTACGGGATACTGAGTTGGATGATCAGCCATGATCATATTGAATGGCGGTGCAGGCTCGAAGGGCCGAATGGTCTACTCCTGCACCTAATTTCTATGTTTACAGATATTAGACAAAAATGCTGGAGAAACTCAGCAAGTGAGGCAGCATCTATGGAGCGAAGGAAATAGGCGACGTTTCGGGAACCGAAACGTCGCCTATTTCCTTCGCTCCATAGATGCTGCCTCACCCGCTGAGTTTCTCCAGCATTTTTGTCTACCATCAATTTTCCAGCCTCTGCCGTTCCTCCTTAAACAGTAACAGATACTTCTCTCTCTCCCTCTCTCTTTAAATCCCAGCCTGCCGGAGGACCGCTACTTGGTCAGCCACTCTTCGGGGGATTCGTCCATCACCATTTATCGCACGTCTCAGGGAGGGAGGTTCACCAGAGCAGCCTACAACCTCCACGCTACGCACAGCACTCTGCCTGCCATCCCATCCACCCTCTCCGTGCCCTGGGTGCCCCTGGATCCCAGCGTGCTGCTGCCGTTTCACATCCACCACGGCAGAGCCCCCTGCACCTTCCCACCGAGACCTGCGGACAATCCCCACGCCCAAAAGGTTTGTGTTCTCGCCGTTGCCTGTGCTGTCAGAGACAGAGTACACACCACCACTGCTGGGGGCTGTTTGACCAAGAACAACTTTGTTTAGGTTAGTCTAGAGAAACATAGAAAATAGGTGCAGGAGGAGGCCATTCGGCCCTTCGAGCCAGCACCGCCATTCATTGTGATCATCGCTGATCGTCTATCAATGACCCGTGCCTGCCTTCTCCCCATATCCCTTGACTCCACCAGCCCCATAGAGCTCTATCTAACTTTCTTAAATCCATCCAGTGACTTGGCCTCCACTGTCCTCTGGTAGGGAATTCCATAACTTCACAACTCTCTGGGTGAAAACGTTTTTTTCTCACCTCAGTCTCAAATGACCTCCCCTTTATTCTAAGTGTGGCCCCTGGTTCTGGACGCCCAACATTGGGAACATTTTTCCTGCATCTAGCTTGTCCAGTCCTTTTATAATTTTATATGTTTCTATAAGATCCCCTCATCCTTCTAAACTCCAGTGAATACAAACCTAGTCTTTTCAATCTTTCCTCGTATGACAGTCCCGCCATCCCAGGGATCAATCTCGTGAACCTACACTGCACTGCCTCAATCACAAGGATGTCCTTCCTCAAATTAGGAGACCAAAACTGTACACAATACTCCAGATGTGGTCTCACCAGAGCCCTATACGGCGCGGAAACACCAAGGCTGCACTGTCCAGCGATCCCCGCACACTGAAAGCCCTGCCCCACGGTACGAGTTCATTCCAAGAGCTCTCCCGAGTTTGCTCTGATTCGAACTCGGAGATTCACGGTAATGGCCACTCGTCGGTACTCGGGGATCTTGTGGACATTTTTCAACATGTTGAAAAATCTTCTCGAGTCTTCCCGTGCTTACCGGCCGTTAGCGAGTCTCCCCGAGTACCTGCCATTAGCACTAAGAGACGTCCCCGAGCTCCAACGTACCCGCTACGTTCATTCTCCGTGCTTACCACGAGTTTGATTTTAATTTTACACTCGGGAGAGCTCTTGGAATGAACTTGTACCGTGGGACAGGGCTTTAACACTATAGACACACACTAGGGACTAGTTACACTGATACCAAGCCAATTAACCTGCATACCTGTACGTCTTAGGAGGCTGGAAGGAAACCGAAGATCTCGGGGGGGGGTGGGAAACCCAAGCAGTCATAGTGTGAACGTACAAACTCCGTACAGACAGCACCCGTAGTCGGGATTGAACCCACCTCTCCGGCTCTGAATGCGCTGTACGACAGCTGACTTGATCCATAGCCTCTGTGTCTTGAGACCTTATTTAATGTTGTCTGACTTCACCTCCATCACCCACTCGGTCAGTGTGTTCCAGATTGCAACCACCCTCTGTGTGAATATAAATCTTCCACAGATCCACTCTCATCCTCCCACTCCCTTCATATCTATGCTCTCTCATTTTAGAAACCTTTGCTACAGAAATTGTTTTCTTTTTCTACCCTTTTTTTCAAGTCAAGTCAAGAGAATGTGCAAACTCCATACGGACCCAATATTGACGTGGACTAACCTTGTGCTAAAGACTTAGAAGAAATGTTCAAGGATTATCTTGGAGAGTTTATTGAATTAATTTGTAGAAAATGGTACCAGAGAAAGGGATGTATTGGAATTGAATCAAGGCAAGTGGTGGAAGCATGGGTGGATGACAATTTTAGGAATAGTGTCATCATTCTAGAAGTTTGAAAGTAATTATGGAGAAGAATAAGATTCAGAATGGTCCATATATTATGATCATAACTTGGCAGAGAGACCATTTGATAACAAGCAAGGCCTAAAGGTGTCTATGTGGAGCCTGCACGCTCTCCACAGTACCGAGAGCACCTGTAGTCAGGATCAAACCTGGGTCTCTGGCGCTGTGAGGCAGCAACTCTACCGCTGCGCCACCGTGCTGCCCCATGTATCGGAGGAAGACTTTTTTTTCACCCAATGGCTGGTCAAAATCTAGAACACACTGCCTTAGTGGAAGCAAGTACTCACGAGATTTAAGTAGTGTTTGAAAGAGCATTTGAAATGGTCCCTCTCTCTCCATCACCCAACAAACAGCTAACAATGGCCTGTCTCATTTATCATCGTCACTTTGCATATCTTTCATTAATTGGTTTTCATCTCGTTACATCATAGTCTATATCTCTCCTTTCCCTTTACCCTAACTAATCTCAAGAAGGGTCTCGACCAGAAACGTCACCCATTCCTTCTCTCCAGAGACGCTGCCTGTCCCGCTGAGTTACTCCAGCTTTTTGTGTCTCACTTCGCTTTAAACCAGCATCTGCAGTTCCTTCCTACACATTTGAAATCGAACGGCGTATAAAGCAAGGCATGGTCTATGCTGGAGGAACTCAATGTGCCAGGCAGCATCTGTGGAGGAAATGGACAGAGGTGACATTTTGGGTTGAGACTCTACAAGTGGACTGAAAGTAGAGAGGGGATGGTCCGTACACAGAGGTGGGAAGGAGGATGGAGGAAGTCAGTATAAGCTGTGGGCAGGCACGTGTGGAGGGGATGCTTGATGTGATAGTCAACTGGGAGAGCCAAGGGTAGAAATAGCGACAGAGGCTGGGAGGTGATGAGTGTAGAACTAAAGGAGGCAGATACAAGGGGCACAACAAGGTGGGTTGAGAGATTGGAACCACAACCTTGCTAGGATCATTCAGTTTAAGAAGAAACCGCAGATGCTGGAAAAATCAAAGGTAGATAAAAATGCTGGAGAAACTCAGCGGGTGAGGCAGCATCTATGGAGCGAAGGAATAGGTGACGTTTCGGGTCGAGACCCTTCTAAGGCCCTCATTGAAACTTACCGAATAGTGAAAGACTTGGATAGAGTGGATGTGGAAAGGATGTTTCAACTAGTGGGAGAGTCTAGGACCAGAAGTCATACTCAGAATTAAAGGACGTACTTTTAGAAATGAGACTCATTTCTTTAGTTAGAGGGTGGTGAATCTGTGGAATTCATTGCCACAGAGGTCAAGTTAATGGATATCTTTAAGGAAGGTAGACAAAAGTGCTGGAGAAACTCAGCGGTGCAGCAGCATCTATGGAGCGAAAGAAATAGGCAACGTTTCAGGACGAAACCCTTCTTCAGACTCAATATTTTTGAGGGGATTGATAGAGATTTTTGATTAGTACGGGTGTCAGGGTTAAAGGCAGGGGAAAGGTTGAGAGGGAAAGATAGATCAGCCATGTTTGAGTGTTGGAGTAGACTTGATGGGCCGAATGGCCTAATTCTGGTCTAATTTGCAGTATATTAGTTTTCTTCAGGAGCTGCCTGAGCTTGTACTTAGTCCAGGAGTAATTACTGGCAGGTCTCCCTGTTCCAACAACTAAACGGGAAGGGGAAAGCTCGCTGTAATTGTCTTGCAGCTGTGTGGGAGGATGGTGCTCTGGGATTTAACGCTGTGGAAACTCTTATCTGCCGCTGTGTTTGTAGGTGGGTGTGGCAAAAGTAAAGAGAGAGATTCACGGCCCAGGAGGGGCGGTTGCCACGGAGACAAAGAGTCACCACTTCCTGCCAGCCCAGCCCAGCCAGAAGCAAGGCCCAGCGCCAAAGAAACGGAGGAAGAGAAGGAACGCACAGAATCGGGTGAAGAGACGGGCAATGCAGAAAACACAGAGAGCTCAAGGCAAAGCCGGCCAGTGAATGTGGGGCATCTGAGGATGGCCTCAACCCGAAACGTCACCGATCCATGTTCTCCACAGATGCTGCCTGACCCACAGTTACACCAGCACTCTGTGAAACGTCACCTATACACATTCTCCAGAGATGCTGCCTGACCCACAGAGTTACTCCAGCACTCTGTGAAACGTCACCGATCCATGTTCTCCACAGATGCTGCCTGACCCACAGAGTTACTCCAGCACTCTGTGAAACGTCACCTATACACATTCTCCAGAGATGCTGCCTGACCCGCTGAGTTACTCCAGCACTCTGTGAAAATGTCACCGATCCATGTTCTCCACAGATGCTGCCTGACCCGCAGAGTTACTCCAGCACTCTGTGAAACGTCACCTATACACATTCTCCAGAGATGCTGCCTGACCCGCTGAGTTACTCCAGCACTCTGTGAAACGTTACCGATCTATTATCTCCAGAGATGCTGCCTGACCCGCTGAGTTACTCCGCCACTCTGATCTAATGTGACCGTTCAGGACTCAGCCCTTCCTAGTTCAAACACCCACACTACACAAGCTAAGCCAAGCCATGCCAAGCTGGGCCCTCTCCTGGACTGAATGTAATCTAACACACCACACATTCCAGCAGTGGGTTATCCTTGCCCGGCGAAAACATGAGAATGACTTGTGCCAACATGCAGTGGCAGCACTCGTATCGCAACCCTTGTGGAGGGGGCGGACAGACTGAATGAAGGCTGCAGTTAGGCACAAAAAGCTGGAGTAACTCAGCGGGACAGGCAGTGTCTCTGGAGAGAAGGAAATGGTGACGTTTCGGGTCGAGATTCTTCTTCAGACCAGAAACGTCACCCATTCCTTCTCTCTGTCCCGCCCACTCCCCTGACATCAATCTGAAAAAAGGTCTCGACCCGAAACATCACCCATTCATCTCCAGAGATGCTTTCTGTCCCGCTAAATTACTCCAGCATTTGTGTCTACCTTCGATTTAACCCAGCATCTGCAGTTCCTTCCTACGCAAATACCAGCACATCCCACTTGGCTGGGGTTAGAATCACATTCCTCACTCATGTGCACATTATATAAGGGAGGTGTAAAGACTGTTTTCACCGGACAGTGGAATAAAGCACACAGAAGAGTTTCACTGGATGTGTGTGTGACTGACTCGGGCTTTTTATTCTCTCCTGTGCTTCAAACATTATTTTAAATTTAGTTTAGTTTTGAGATACGGCGCGGAAACAGGCCCTTCGTCCCATCAAGAACATACTGACCAGCGATCCCCGCACACTAACACTGTCCTACACACAGCAGGGGACAATTTACAATTATACCAAGCCAATTAGCCGACAAACCTGCATGACGGAGAAAACACACGCAGGTCACGGAGAGAAAGTGCAAACTCCGTACAGACCGCACCCGTGGTCAGGATCGAACCCGGATCACTGGCGCTGCGCCACTACCGCTGTGCCATCGTACCGCCTTCTGTCATTACTCATGTCCTAACTTTGTGCCTTCATTTCGATCATCATAACCGCGGACCATAAGCATGAGGTGCAGCAGGCAGCAAAGAATGCATGCAGGTGCAGCAGGCAGTGAAGAATGCATGCAGGTGCAGCAGGCAGCAAAGAATGCATGCAGGTGCAGCAGGCAGTGAAGAATGCATGCAGGTGCAGCAGGCAGTGAAGAATGCATGCAGGTGCAGCAGGCAGTGAAGAATGCATGCAGGTGCAGCAGGCAGTGAAGTGAGCATGCAGGTGCAGCAGGCAGTGAAGTGAGCATGCAGGTGCAGCAGGCAGCAAAGAATGCATGCAGGTGCAGCAGGCAGCGAAGAATGCATGCAGATACACCAGGCAGTGAAGAAAGCTAATGACATGTTGCCCTTCATTGCGAGAGGATTTGAGTATAAGAGCAAGAAGTTCCTACTGCAGTTGTACAGTACTCTGGTGAGACCACACCTGGAGTATTGTGTGCAATATTGGTCTTATTTGAAGAAGGACATTATTGCTATTGAGGGAGTGCAGCGTAGGTTCACCAGGTTAATTCCCTGATGGCGGGACTGTCGTATGAAAGAATGGGTCGACTATTCACTGGAATTTCGCAGGGTGAGAGAGAATCTTGTAGAAATGTCCCCAATGTTGGGGGATTCGAGAACCAGGGTTCACAGTTTAAGAATAAGGGGTAGGCCAATTAGGACTGAGACGAGGAAAGCTTTTCCACCCAGAGAGTTGTGAATCTGTGGAATTCTCTGCCACAGGCGGCAGTGGAGGCCAATTCATGGGATATTTTCAAGTTAGATATAGCTCTTAGGGCTAACGGAATCGAGGGATATGGGGAGAAAGCAGGAACGGGGTACTGATTTTGGATGATCAGCCTACTCCTGCACCTATTTTCTTTGTTTCTATCTCGATCACCTAACCATGGCCCATAACTCCTGCCTTCGATCATGTACCCAGCCCCTTACTGTAGCTGCTCAAACCTTTGCGGAACTCTAACTGGAAGGAGAGGTGGCGGGCAAACGTGAGGTAGAAGAACAATTCAGCAATAGTGGGCCAGAGCTGTCTTACAGAACCAGAGACCAGGGTTCGATCCTGTCTATGGTTGCTGCCTACGGAGTTTGTACGTTCTCCCCATGGCCGCGTGGGTTTTCTCCAGGATCTCCGGTTTCCTCCCAGACGTCCAGGCTGTAGATTAATTGGCTTCACTATATATTTAAATTGTCCCTATTATCATGTTGGTATGCGGGGATCAGTGGTCGGCGCGGATTCGGTGGACCGAAGGGTCTGTTTCCGCGCTGTATCTCTGAACGAAACACTCTTGGTTCCAGGGTAGACAAAAATGCTGGAGAAACTCAGCAGGTGAGTCCGAAACCCTTCTTCAGACTGATCAGTGTGAAGAAGTGTTTCGACCCGAAACGTTGCCTATTTCCTTCGCTCCATAGATGCTGCCTCACCCGCTGAGTTTCTCCAGCATTTTTGTCTACCTTTGATTTTCCAGCATCTGAAGTTCCTTCTTAAACCCTTGGTTCCTGACCCTTTACCCACATTAGTCCTGTTTTGTCAGATGTCATAGCCTTGGGGGGAGGGGGGCTTTGCTGAGACACCAGCCCGCAAAGTCGGCCACGGAAGTCGGCTATGAGAACGGATCTGCCGGATCCGGCTGGGCTGGAGTTCCAGAGCCCCGGCTGCAGGGAGCAAATTCAACCCGCTGGTCAGCTGCAGTCTCGATGATGAGGTCAGAGTCGATCGCCTCACCTGGGCTACGCACCACATTTCCAGGCGGGAGGGGGATTTTGGCTGCATTAAAGGAAGGGGCCGGAGCACCAGTTGCCAGAAAATCGATGATGTATGAATGGCTACATTGACAACCCAGCTTTAGTAGACGGGGAGAGAGTCATGCAGCACGGAACAAGGCCCTTCGGCCCAACTTGTCCACACTGACCAAGATGGCCTAACTCAGCTCGTTCGATTTGCCTGTGTTTGCCCACATTTGCCCCACGAATGGATCGACCGGGCTTATATTCACTGGAATTTAGAAGGATGTGGGGAGATCTTATAGAAACATATTAAATTCTTATGTGATTGGACAGGCTAGATGCAGGAAAAATGTTCCTGGTGTTGGGGGAGTCTAGAACCTGGGGTAACAGTTTAAGAATAAGGGGTCGGCCATTTAGGACAGATGAGGAAAAGCTTTTTCATCCAGAGAGTTTTCAATTCAATTCAACTTTATTGTCATTGCACAGATACAAGTATAGATACAACGAAATGCAGTTTAGCGTCTGGTCATGGTCATAGTGCAAGATGGGAATAAAAAAAGTACAGAACAAGCATACATTAGAGTAAGAAGAGTACAGGTTAACTGTGGATGGAGAGACTAAAGATATCTAGCGACGGGACTGAGTTCAGCAATGTAATGGTGTTGTTGAAAAAGCTGTTCCTCATCCTGCTTGTGCAAGACCTGAGGCTCCTGTACCGCCTCCCTGATGGGAGGAGGGCAAACAGTCCATGGTTGGGGTGAGAGGGGTCCTTGATGATTTTCCCGGCCCGTCTCAGACACCGTTTTCGGTGGAGGGCATCCATGGCAGGGAGCGGGGCACCGATGATGTACTGAGCGGTTTTCACCACCCGTTGTAGTTCCTTCCTGTCCGCTACGGTGCAACTGCTGTACCATACCGTGAAGCAGGTGGTCAGGATGCTTTCGATGGTACAGCGGTAGAAGTTGGACAGGATCTGGGGGGACAGGTGGGCTTTCTTGAGCCTCCTCAGGAAGTAAAGGCGCTGCTGTGCCTGTTTGATCAGTTTGGTGGTATTGAGGGACCAGGACAGATCCTCCGAGATGTGTACCCCGAGGAATTTGTAGTTGGAGACGCGCTCCACCTCAGCCCCGTTTATATGGATGGGGGTATGTCTGCCCCCTCTGTTCTTCCTGAAGTCAACAATAATTTCCTTCATCTTCTTGGAGTTGAGGACGAGGTTATTGTTGGCACACCAGGTTGTCAGGTGCTGGACTTCCTCCCTGTAGGTTGACTCGTCGTTGTCACTGATCAGTCCTACCACCGTGGTGTCGTTGGCAAATTTCATGATGGCGTTGGAGCCATACTTAGGGATGCTGGAACTGTGGAATCTGGAACTGTGGAATTCTCTGCCTCAGAACACAGTGGAGGCCAATTCACCGGACGTTGTCAAGAGAGAGATTTAACTCTTATGGCTAAGGAATCAAGGGATATGGGAAGAAAGCAGGAACGGGGTACCGATTTTGGATGATCAGCTATGATCATATTGAATAGTAGTGAGAGCTCAAAGAGCCGAATGGCCTACTCCTGCACCTATTTTCTATGTTTCTATAAACCTTTCCTACACATGTATCGGTCCAAATGTCTTTTAAATGCTGTTACAGTACCTGTCTTAACTACCTCCCCCTGGCAGCTCGTTCCATAAACGCACTACCATCTGAGTGAAAGATTTGTGCATGATAAACTGGGGCGGCACGGTGGCGCAGCGGTAGAGTTGCTGCCTCACAGCGCCAGAGACCTGGGTTTGATTTTGACTACGGGTGCTGTCTGTACCGAGTTTGTACGTTCTCCCCGTGACCTGCGTGGGTTTTGAATGGGAGCTCCGGTTTCCTCCCCCACTACAAAGACGTACAGGTTTGCAAGCTAATTGGCTTTGATAAAATTGTAAATTGTCCCAAGTGTGTGCAGGATAGTGTTAGTGTGCGGGAATCGCTGGTCGGCATGGACTCGGTGGGCTGAAGGGCCTGTTTCCACGCTGTATCTCTAAACTCAACAAAAATGGACAAATGTACATATAACCACCAGAAAAAGAAAGGTTTAAGAAGAAACTACAGACTAGAAAAATCAAAGGAAGATAAAAATGCTGGAGAAACTCAGCGGGTGAGGCAACATCCGAAACGTCACCTATTCCTTCGCTCCATAGATGCTGCCTCACCCACTGAGTTTCTCCAGAAAAAGATAGGTGGTGTGTAGGAAGAAATTGAATGCTGCACTGATCCTCAGAAAGCTGAGGAGAGGAGGTGAATGGGAGAACGACCCTAGTCCCACCAACTGCCGGGTTCTGTAGGAAAAATAACATCCGTTTCACCAAGTTAATCCAATCTTCAACAGTGAACTTGCAAACCAATAATTAGTTTGTATTGGAATCACATCTCTGCCCAAACCTGCCCCTGTCATCTCTCCGTGAATTCCAAGCACACACTCTGACAATGAAGTTCTGCCCTGACTTGATGGCGTTCTGTGCAAACATTAACACTTGGTGAATTGGAAAAGGCACAAAGAACCGAGGTTTAGTTTAGCTTAGAGATACAGGCCCTTCGGTCCACCGAGTCTGCACCGACCAGCGATCCCCGCACACTAACACCATCCTACACACACCAAGGACAATTTACATGTATACCAAGCCAATTAACCTACAAACCTGTACGTCTTTGGAGTGTGGGAGGTAAACCAATGATCTCGGAGAAAACCCACATTTTCACGGGAAGAACGTGCAAACTCCGTACAGACAGCAACCGTGGTCGGGATCAAACCCCCGACTCCGGCGCTGTAAGGCAGCAACTCTACCGCTGTGCCACCATGCCGCTGTAAAGGTACGGTAACAAAACTGGATCTATAGTGAGACTGGGCAGGAGGTGGTTCAAGAATGCTTTGTGTATTGCACAAGTACTTGTTTCATACATCACACCTGTGTGAGTCGCCATATTTTGGTGCCAGTCACAAAAAGTCCAAGGTCTGGTCTACGGGCTCGCTGGACTGGAGCCGCTCCTGACCCAGGCGAGCTCCAGGCTGCTGCAGGGCCTCCTCCATCACCCTCAGCTATTGGTGGCAGGGGGTGGTGACAACAGACAATAGGTGCAGGAGTAGGCCATTCGGCCCTTCGAGCCAGCACCGCCATTCAATGTGATCATGGCTGATCATCCCCAATCAGTACCCCGTTCCTGCCTTCTCCCCATATCCACTGACTCCGCTATTTTTAAGAGCCCTATCTAGCTCTCTCTTGAAGGTATCCAGAGAACCTGCCTCCACCTGAGGCAGATAATTCCACAGAGTCAACACTCTCTATGAAAAAAAGTGTTTCCTTGTCTCCGTTCTAAATGGCTTACTCCTTATTCTTAAACTGTGGCCACTGGTTCTGGACTCCCCCAACATCAGGAACATGTTTCCTGCCTCTAGCGTGTCCAAGCCCTTAACAATCTTATATGTTTCAATGAGATCCCCTCTCATCCTAAACTCCAGAGTGTACAAGCCCAGCCGCTCCATTCTCTCAGCATATGACAGTCCCGCCATCCCGGGAATTGTATTGTATATTGTATATCTTTATTGTCATTTCCTGAGTATTCACATACCCAGAGGAAACAAAAAAACGTTGCTCAACCAGTGTCCATTCAGTGTGCATTAAAAATAAATAGAAATAAAAATACATATATCATGAACAATTTAACACTCTACTAAACACCAACAGGCGTTCCGATCGGCAGCGGCACAACAGTGGCTCTGCTGCAGTGTGTCCAGGTTGGTGGTTGGTGCGCGATACTTTGGCAGGGGGCTAAGTCCGTTTATTAGTCTTATAGCCTGCGGGAAGAAGCTGAGGAGCATCCTGCTGGTTTTGCAGCTAATGCTCCTGTACCTCTTCCCAGATGGCAGGATGGAGAATATGTGATGCGATGGGTGGTAGGGGTCTTTGATGATGTAGATGGCTCTGCTGATACATCTCTTCCTGTATATGTCCGGCAGGAAAGGGAGTGGAGCACCAATAATCCTGCTTGCGGTCTTCACAATCCTGTCTAGTTGGTGCCGTTCGTATGCCTTGCAGCTCCCGAACCAGGAAGTGATGCCATTGGTTAATGTGCTCTCAACTGTCCCCCTGTAAAAAGTTCGTAGGTGTGTAGTGGGGAGACCTGCTTTACGTAGTCTTCGGAGAGGGTGTAGTCGCTGCTAGGCTCTCTTGACCAGTGCTGTGGTGTTGGTCGTGGACGTCAGGTCATCTGACAGGTGGAGTCCTAGGAACTTCATGCTGCTGACCCTTTCCACATCAGCTCCCTCGATGTGCAGAGGTGTATGGTGTTGTTTCCCCGCCCTCCTGAAGTCAACCACCATCTCCTTAGTTTTTCCCACGTTGAGAATGAGGTTGTGGGATTTGCACCATCCTGTGAGCAGCTCCACCTCCATCCTGTACGCCGACTCATCATTGTCACTGATGAGACCCACCACTGTTGTGTCATCAGCGAACTTGTTGATGAAGTTGTTATTGAGTCTAGCAGTACAGTCGTGTGTAAGCAGACTAAACAGCAGGGGGCTTAGGACACAGCCTTGGGGTGAACCAGTGCTCACGGCTATGATTTTTGATGTCCTACTGCCCACCTTGACTGTCTGCTGCCGTTGCGATAGAAAGTTCAGGACCCAGTTGCATGTGCCAGCATCAACCCCCAATAGCTCCAACTTCTCCACCAGCTGCTGCGGAATGACTGTGTTAAAAGCAGAGCTGAAGTCTATGAAGAGGATCCTGGCATAAGTATTTTTCCGATCAAGGTGTGACAGCACGAGATTCAGTGTTGTTGAGACTGCGTCCTCTGTGGATCGGTTGGCTCTGTAGGCGAACTGCAGTGGGTCTAGGTCGGCAGGTAGACTATTTTTGATGTGCTGCATAACCAGTCGCTCAAAACACTTCATTACAATGGGTGTTAGAGCCACTGGTCGAAAGTCATTATGGCAGGCTGGGTTTGGTTTCTTCGGGACAGGGACGATGGTGGCACTCTTAAGACAGTTAGGCACTACTGCCTGGCTGAGTGAGATGTTAAAAATGTCTGTGAAGACATCTTTCAGTTGCTCGGCACAGTCTCTTAAAACGCATCCAGGAATGTTGTCCAGCCCTGCAGCTTTGCGTGGATTGACGCTGGCAAAGGCCTTTTTAACTCTGGCTGCGGACAGCCTGAGCGACTGGTCACTGGGAGATGGCAGTGGTGCACGTGTCTGGGTGCTGTTTTTAACCTCAAACCGTGCGTAGAACTCGTTCAGTTCATCTGGTAGGGAGGGGTTGTTTTGGCATATCCGCAGCGGGGGGGGCTTGTAGTCAGTGATGGTACGAAATCCCTGTTACAAGCGACGTGTGTCTTTGTCATTTGCGAAGTGGCTATTGAGTTTTTGTCCGTACAGCCTCTTCGCTTCCCTGATCCCCCGGGATAGGTTACCCCTTGCCAGTTTGTATGCTGCGTTGTCCCAGATTTGAATGCAGCATTCCGGATTCTCAGTAGGGAACACACTTCCCCAGTTAGCCAAGGTTTCTGATTGGCACGCCTCCTGACGGTTTTACCACCGTTACATCCTCAATACATTTATTGATGTATCCGATGACGGATTCTGTATATTCTTGGAGGTTGATGCCACTGTCATCTGTTGCTGCCTCTCTGAAAATGGCCCACTGTGTGGTTTCAAAACAGTCTTGTAGTGCTGCCGTAGTTCCCTGTGGCCATGTTCTGACTTCTTTGACCATTGGCCTGTCCTGTTTCACCCTGGTCTGTATGCAGGTGTGAGCATGACCGCTAGGTGGTCAGAGTTTCCGATATGGGGGAGGGGGGCTGCTTTATATGCATCTTTAATGTTGGTGTACACCAGATCTAGTTTAATTAACCTTGTAAACCTACGCTGCACTCCCACAATAGCAAGAATGTCCAAAATTGCACACAATACTCCAGGTGTGGTCTCACTAGGGCTCTGTACAAGATGTGTGATGGATGGAAATCTACAAGAGGTGGTGTAGCGCAGGGCCCAGTGCAGGAACCTGGTGATAGATAGGTAGGTATGAGTGACTTGGATGGGAAAGTACATGGTGCGATTAGTAACTTTGAAGAGGACATGCAAATTGGTGGAGCTGTAGATGGCAAAGACAGGGTTGTCTAAGGAGACAGAGTTGAGTTTAGAGACACTGCGTGGAAACAGGACCTTCCGCCCATCGAGTTCACACCGACCAGCGATCCCCGCACACTAACACTATCCTACACACAAGGGACAATTTACATCCTGTACCAAAGCCAATTAACCTGCAAACCTGTATCTCTTCAGAGTGAAGGGAGGAAACCTGGGCACCCGGAGAAAACCCAGGCGGTCACGGGGAGAACGTACAAACTCCATACGGTCAGCACCCGAGGTCAGGTTCGAACCTGGGTCTCTGGCGCTGTGAGGTAGCAACTCTACTGCTGCGCCACCAGGCCGCCCATTTATGGTACAAAGATCGGATGGAAAGTTGGGCAGAATACTTGTAATGGAATTTAATAGTAAGATTAAACGAGAACTTACCAGTTTGAAGTTTGATCTGTATTTTATGTTACGATGAGGGATTACGTGAAGAACCCGCTCAGCACGCATGCGCGGCATACTTCAAAGCAGCGGTGTGGAATCACAGATAGACACAGTTATTGAAGTAAACATAGTAAAGATAAGGAGACATCAGTTTATGAATTTGACCCATATTATTGAGGGTGGGAGCGGAGGGCACGTAATCCCTCATCGTAACTCCTCATAAAATACAGATCAAACTTCAAACTGGTAAGTTCTCGTTTAATCCTACTATTTTACTTCGGAGTCACGTGAGTGATTCCGTGAAGATTTCAAAGCTCTGTGATTTCAAACCGTGTAACAGTTATTACTACATCACTGCCGAAGTCCTTGAGGGAGGAAGTGTGTTATCGTAATCAACCAATGAATCTGTTTGTAGAAAAACACAATGGTATTTTTAAAACAATAACAACAAATAAATTAAATTGCTCCCCGGGCTTAAATTAAATATTAGCAGTCTGTAAAATCTTTCCTGCAAATAAAAACAGGTTTTGCCAACGGCTTATTATAAAATTTCTGAACGGTCTTTCCCCCCACCATCCTGCTGTAGCCAGGATGTGGTTTATGGGCACGTCGATTCTTTTAGCCGTCAACGTGGATGCTGCCCTAGTGGAATGAAATTTGTACATGTTAGTTTTTATCCCAGCAGCTTTTAGCACCTGCTTGAGCCATCTCGAAATGGCTCGTCACCCGACCATAAGGTTTTTTATGACTAACCCACAAGGCTTTTCATCTCCCTCGAATATTTTGGTTGTGTCTATGTAGGATAATAGGGTCATGGCACATAACCGTGTTTCTGGCGGGTAAGCCCGGAATTCCACGACTGGATTAGGTGGTCCTGGTCTGCTCTGTTTGATCATTCCCTGGATAACGACAGAGATCTGGTCTGGAGCTGTGAGCATGGTGTCCATTCGCAATAGGTGTAGTGACTGGACCCTCTGTGCTGATACAAGTGCCATCAACATGAGTGTTTTGAGCATAGATTGTTCCAGATTGAGGGATCTGGCTGGTGGCCATCCCCTGAGGTATGTCAGGACCACACTGACATCCCATATATGGGTGTACCTTGGTCTAGGGGTTTACAGTTGTAAATACCCTTCATTAGTTGGACCACCAGCTGGTGGGACCCCATGGCCTGTTGTCCTGGAGCTGGTTTTAAATAGACAGGCAGGGCAATTCTAGCTGTGTTGATGGCTCTGTAGCTGAGTCCTTCATCGTGGTGAAGGTTCGCCAGGAATTCCAGTACGTTGGTAACTGTAGCGGTTGAGTAGGTGGTCCCTGTATCCAAGCAGTACTTCTCCCATTTTTTGATGCTGGACAAGTGCTGTTTTTTAATGGATGTTCGGAGGGATGCTGACATGGTGTCGACGGTTTGTTCTGATAATCCCAGTCCCAGAAGTGGTTTGTGCAGAATCTGCAACCCAGGAGTTTGATTTTTTCATGGCACGGGTGGCTTGTGCCCGACACTGGGTGTTAATAACTCTGGGTCACTGGGGAATACCATCGGAGTTTCAACAACCATGTCATGGAGTAATGGGAACCATGGCTGTGTAGGCCAGTCGGGTACTATCAAAATACCTGAAGCAGAATCCATTTGTATTGTGTGTAGTCCCCGACTGATGAGGCAGAAGGGAGGAAATGCATAGAATTTCCCCAATCCAGCGCGAACGCATCTACCGCTGCCGCCTCAGGGTCTGGTTCCCAAGCGACATACATAGGTACCTGGTGATTTAGCCTCGATATTTGCCATATTGCTTAGTAACTTTTGTGTAAAAAACAATTTTTGGGGTTTTAACATCCATTCGATGTTGTCATTAAATTTACGTGACCTGGTGTCTGCCACTGTATTTAGCTTACCTGGCAGGTAAGTTACTGATAGCCAAATATGTCTTTGGACACACCATTGCCAAATTGTGTTGACCAACTTGTCGCATGATACCGATTTTATGCCGCCCATATGGTTAATGTAGGCCACCACCGTAGTATTATCTATTTGTAACCATACATGCAAGTGATGCATATTTATGCATATGCTTTTAAACCATAAAAGTCACCCAAACATCTCTAGATAATTAATGCCCAGTGTAAGTGGTAACAATGATTCTGGTTTAGTCCATCTACTACTTGTGCTGGATATAGAGTTAGTTGCTCCCCAGCCTTGAGCATTGGCATCTGTTTGGATAACTGACCTGGGGTTAGTGATGATAATAGGCTGAAACTATGTCAAACGTTTTTTGCCCAACACTGTAGTTCTGATATTACTTCAATGGGTAACTTCATGAAACGATCATAATGACCTGTATGTCATTTTTGGTACAAATGTTCGAATTATGTAGCTGGAAATGCTGCTACCATTTTCCCAATTACTCTGTTACTTGTCGAGTAGTTGGTAGTTTGTTGACCATTAAATTGTTGCATGTTTGTGCCAATTCAACTATGTTGTCTCTTGGCAATGTTACAGTCACGTAGACTGAATTAATTGTGAAGCCCAAGTAGTCCATGATAGAGGATGGCTTCAACTTAGATTTATCCGGATGTAAGACAACCCCAGGGTTTCGAATAACTGTTTGGTAGCTGAACAGCTAACATAGTCAATTTCATGGTCTTGCCTACCATTTAGGATATCATCAAGATATGCCATGACAATATGTTTTTGTCTTCTGAATATTGCCAGAGCTGGTTTTAGTGTCTGGGTGACACTCTTGGGCTGATGTGAACCCATTGGGTAACGCTTTAAACTGCTATAGCTGCCCCATCCAGGTAAATCTGTGATGATCCTTGTGAATGGTACTAAATAGTAAACATCTTTAAGATGAAGTATCTTTTGGAATTTAGTTGTTTGGCAGTAACAACCGGTTCCATTTTGAAATGTATATACTTAACAAACATATTTAGTGAAGTTAAGTCAATGATGATGCGACATCCACCATCTTTTTTGGGTTTAGTGAATATATTTGATATGAATTGCAGGGTCATTGTTTTCCCATGATACCCTTTGTAATTATTCTCACCAGTTCAGCTTGTCCCTCTTGTTTCTTTAACGGAGAGGGGAAAAATACCCTCTGGGGTGAATGTTGACCTGGTGGCAATTTTTCTAGTATGAATTGTATTTGTATTCACTAATGGCATTGAGTATATACTGATCACTCGTGATAGACTCCCATGTGTTAATATTACTCTATATACTGGTCGGAACCAGACCCACCTACCTCCATGGTTATGGGTATTCTTCTGTTTCCTGCCGGTCCAACGAGTGTTGCACATCGTCTGACGTGGCGGTGACGTTGGGGGGTGGCACATTTTCCATGGGGTCCGCTCTGGGCCCTGGTCTAAAGTAGACTTTCGGTGATAGAATGCGGACCCCGAGCTTTCATCAGTCCCATATGTAGACGTTGACTGATGGACGCGATGGGGTGCTGCTGCGTAGGAATTACTGTTTTTGGTTTGCTCGTCCCGGCCCTGCCCTCATGAGCTGAAAGTTTTGTAAAACCTCTTTTATGTCCTTCATATGCTTTGTGAGGTTTTTGCCAAAGAGCAGTGGGTCTGGCTCAGTGGCTGGGGTATGCACAACCCCGCAATGTAGGATTTATGGCAGGTCTTACGACTTGTTTACGAAGGTTGTGGTCATCTCCGTATTTGTCCATGGAACAAGGAGAAACGATGTGATGGCTGTCGTCAGGCTTTTAACGGCCTCCTGTACGTGGGGTTTCCACGTAGCTGTCCACCACACCTAGCAGCTCTTCCTGTTCCTGCACCCCTTGCATACTCCCGAGATCTTCAGCCATTGCCCCTCTTCTTGACCAGCCCAGTCCTGGTCACCAAAGCTATCCTCTGGAAAGGAGGAAGCAATGGACAGTGCACAAGGCACTGTGGAGGGAGTGCCTGACCTCCCTCTGCGAGAGCGCCCCTCCTGGGGTGCACCTCGCTGGAGCTCCTGCTCCATGCGACTCAGGCGGCTGTCTCTCCCCCGCCTGGGTGGAGAGACGTCCCCGTCCGATAAGTCGGAGCCTCTTCCTCTTCCTTGGCGTTACTTCCAGCCCGCTGCTCAGGCGCTAGCGGGCTGGGCTCGGCGCGGTGTCGGGATAGCGCAACAGCAACAGATCCTACCGCCTTTCTGTTGCTGTCCCCCCCCCCCCCCCCAGATGGACGCTACTCCGTGGAGTCGAGCGGGGGACAGGTTTGTTCTAGAGCCTTTCTTCTCTGCCGGACAGCAGAAGGCTCCCTGTGAAAGAAAAACCCGACGTCAGCTTACCTGACGGTCCGTTCTTTCACCTCCATAGCGGGAGCGCCTGACTCCCGCTGTGCCGCTGTTGCTCTGCTGGACGTAATGCCGCGCATGCGTGCTGAACGGGTTCTTCACGGAATCACTCACGTGACTCCGAAGTAAAATCCAGACACGTGTGCAGTAATGCAGTGTGGGTGCATTCACAACTCAAGAGTATAATGGGCAAGTTTAAACTGGAATAGGTGGTGTGTCACTCACTGTTTAGACTCAGCTGTGGTGCCTGAACTGGGAACTCATTGTAACTGGGAACTATAATTAACTAAAAATAATGGGAACGGCAGAAGAACTGGAGAGGCTTCAGTGGGTGAGGCTAAAAGGGCGAGATGCAAAACCACTATCGTGCATCAGGGAATTGAAGGCAATATCTCCAAGTTTGCGGATGACACTAAGCTGGGGGGCAGTGTTAACTGTGAGGAGGATGCTAGGAGACTGCAGGATGACTTGGATAGGTTGGGTGAGTGGGCAAATGTTTGGCAGATGCAGTATAATGTGGATAAATGTGAGGTTATCCATTTTGGTGGCAAAAAAACGGAAAGCAGACTATTATCTAAATGGTGGCCGATTGGGAAAGGGGGAGATGCAGCGAGACCTGGGTGTCATGGTACACCAGTCATTGAAGGTAGGCATGCAGGTGCAGCAGGCAGTAAAGAAAGCGAATGGTATGTTAGCTTTCATTGCAAAAGGATTTGAGTATAGGAGCAGGGAGGTTCTACTGCAGTTGTACAGGGTCTTGGTGAGACCACACCTGGAGTATGCGTACAGTTTTGGTCTCCAAATCTGAGGAAGGACATTATTGCCATAGAGGGAGTGCAGAGAAGGTTCACCAGACTGATTCCTGGGATGTCAGGACTGTCTTATGAAGAAAGACTGGATAGACTTGGTTTATACTCTCTAGAATTTAGGAGATTGAGAGGGGATCTTATAGAAACTTACAAAATTCTTAAGGGGTTGGACAGGCTAGATGCAGGAAGATTGTTCCCGATGTTAGGGAAGTCCAGGACAAGGGTCACAGCTGAAGGATAAGGGGGAAATCCTTTAAAACCGGGATGAGAAGAACTTTTTTCACACAGAGAGTGGTGAATCTCTGAAACTCTCTGCCACAGAGGGTAGTTGAGGCCAATTCATTGGCTATATTTAAGAGGGAGTTAGATGTGGCCCTTGTGGTTAAGGGGATCAGAGGGTATGGAGAGAAGGCAGGTACGGGATACTGAGTTGGATGATCAGCCATGATCATATTGAATGGCGGTGCAGGCTCGAAGGGCCGAATGGCCTACTCCTGCACCTAATTTCTATGTTTCTATGTTTCTATCATAGATGAGGCTCGCACCAGGGTCTCATCCATACCCCGCACACTGCTCTCTCTCCCCATCCCCGCACTCGCAACAAGGGCAGAGTTCCCCTAGTCCTCACCTTTCACCCCACCAGCCGGCAAATACAACACATAATCCTCCGCCATTTCTGCCACCTCCAACGTGACCCCACCACTCACCACATCTTCCCATCTCCCCCTATGTCTGCCTTCCGCAAAGACCGCTCCCTCCGCAACTCCCTTGTCAATTCTTCCCTTCTCTCCCGTACCACCCCCTCCCCGGGCACTTTCCGTTGCAACCACAAGAAATGCAAAGCCTGTCCCTTCACCTCCCCCCTCGACTCCATTCAAGGATCCAAGCAGTCGTTCCAGGTGCGACAAAGGTTCACCTGTATCTCCTCCAACCTCATCTACTGCATCCGCTGCTCTAGATGTCAGCTGATTTACATCGGGGAGACCAACCGGAGGTTGGGCGATCGTTTCGCCGAACACATCCGCTCAGTCCGCAATAACCTACCTGACCTCCCGGTGGCTCAGCACTTCAACTCCCCCTCCCATTCCCAATCTGACCTCTCTGTCCTGGGTGTCCTCCATTGCCAGAGTGAGCAACACCGGAAATTGGAGGAACAGCACCTCATATTCCGCCTGGGTTGCTTGCGTCCGGTTGGCATGAACGTTGAATTCTCCCAATTTTGCTGGCCCTTGCTGTCTCCTCCCCTTCCTTAAACCTCAAGCTGTCTCCTCCCATCCCCCCACCCTCGGGCTCCTCCTCCTCCCTTTTTCCTTCCTTCTCCCCCCCACCCCCCATCAGTCTGAAGAAAGGTTTTGGCCCGAAACGTTGCCTATTTCCTTCGCTCCATAGATGCTGCTGCACCCGCTGAGTTTCTCCAGCATTTTTGTGTACCATCGTGCATCATGGTTTGGGTGGTTTGCGGGGTGGCGCAGCGGTAGAGTTGCTGCCTCACAGCGCCAGGGACCCGGGTTCAATCCTGACTACGGGCGCTGTCTGTACGGAGTTTGTATGTTCTCCCCGTGACCGCGTGGGTTTTCTCCAATATCTACAGTTTCCTCCCACACTCGAAAGACGTGCAGGTTTGTAGGCTAATTCGTTTGGTGTAATTGTAAGTTGTCCCTAGTGTGTGTAGGTTAGTGTAAGTGTGCGGGGATCATTGGTCGGCGCAGACTCGGTGGGCCGGTGGGCCTATTTCCACGCTGTGTCTGTAAACTGAACTAAACTAAACAGGTACTATCAAAACATTGAAGAAACATTAAGACAGGTACATGGATAGGACTGATTTAGAGGGATATGGGCCAATATCTGGCAACGGACTAGTTTAGATGAGGCATGTTGGTGGGTGTGGGCAAGTTGGGTCGAAGGGCTTGTTTCCACACTGTATGACGATGGATGCAGTGAGGTAGGTTGTCCATGATAAACTGTGCAAATGTGGGTAAAGTCATAGTGCAGCGATTTTAATGGCATTGAAGTACAGAGAGACCTTGTGGTGTATGTCCACAGACCCATGAAAGTGGCAACGTGAATAGACAGCGAGGATGGCATTTGCCGTGCTTGCCTCTAAGGCTGAGGCATTGAATATAAGAGTTGGGATGTCATATCGCAACACAACGTTGGCTGGAGTATTGCGTACAGTTCTGGTCTTCACACCACACGAAGGCACTAGAGAGAGTGCAGAAGGGATAGACACAAAATGCTGGAGTAACTCAGCAGGACAGGCAGCATCTGTGGAGAGAAGGAATGGGTGACGTTTCAGGTCAAGATCCTTCTTCAGTCTCGACCCGAAACGTCACCCAATTCCTTCTTCACTGCCTGTCCCGCTGAGTTACTCCAGCACGTTGCAGCTATCTTCAGTGTAAACCAGCATCTGCAGTACCTTCCTCAACAGATTCACCAGGATGTTGGCTGGAATGTGGGGTGTAGTTATAGAGATGGATTTGTTAGGCTGGGTTTATCCTCAATGGAACATAGGAGGCTGAGGGTGACGTCGTGGAGGTTTATACAATTATGAGGGACATCGTTTTCCCAGGATGGAGGAGTCACAGGTTTAAGGTGAGAGGAGAGAGATGTAAATGAGATCAGGGGGGTAAATCAGGCAACATGTGGCAGTAGTGGAGGCAGATGTGATTACAATTGCAAAGTGTAAAAGATCTTAGAACAGGTGCTTTTAATAGGAAAAGTGTAGCATGATGCAGGCCTTTAGGGAATCGGAGGTTCTGGGGAGAATGGGGTTAGGAGGGAGAGGTAGATAAATCGTGATTGAATTGCGGAGTAGACTTGATGGGCCGAATGGCTTAATTCTGCTTCTATCACTTATGACAGTACAGGCGAATGGGATTAGTGAGTAAATAGACACAAAATGCTGGAGTAACTCAGCGGGACAGGCGGCATCCCTGGAAAACGTGGATGTGTGTATTGTAGACGTGGAAATGTGTATTGGGTGGTGAATCTGTGGAATTCTGTGTCACAGAAGGCTGTGGAGGCCAAGATAGTGGATATCCTGGAAGTGGCGACGCTGCCCTGGCAGCAGCGGCTCGCCTGCAATCCGTTTGTTTTTACATTTTGTGTTGTTTTTTTTTTTCGTTTTGTCTAGTTAAGTTTTTGGTTTTTAGGTTGGTTTTATGTGGGGGGTGGGGGGTTGAAACGGGACTTGCTGTCTCTTTTGTTCAGACCGTAAGGTCTGAATGACAATAAAGGTATTCTATTCTATTTTTAAGACAGAGATCGATAGCTTCTTGATTAGTGCGGGTGTCATGTTATGGGGAGAAGGCAGGAGAATGGGGTTAGGAGGGAGAGATAGATTGAATGGCGGGGTAAACTTGATGGGCCGAATGGCCTAATTCTAGTTCCATTCCTGATTGCCTTAGAGTGGTATCGCAGTGGGCATTGACCAGGTGGGCAGAAAGGGCCCGTGTCTGTGCAGTACGATGCTTTCGTTGTCGAAGCGAGGACTTGAATCTGTGCAACATCTTGTTGCAAGTTGGGAAAGTCCCACCTGCTCTTAACTAAACATCCAAGCGTGGGCTCAACATCACCAGAATGTTTCTGCACTGGACAGTAGGAGCAGGTGGGACTAGTGTAGCTGGGACATGTTGGTTGATGTGGGCAAGTTGGGCCGAAGGGCCTGTTTCCACACTGTATCACTCTATGACTCCTTGGCACCGACACTCACTGGCCCACCCTTCCCAAACCCTAGATTACAGGGATGTCCATGCATCTCAGGAAGCTGCCAGTGACCGGCCTCTGCAGGGAGCGAGAGATAGGCTGTCTGTCCCACTGAGTGATGTCTCTCACCTGTGCCTTCATTGCAACTTTCAAACTGCAAGGGAGAGGCACAAGGAACTGCAGATACTGGTTTTACGAACAACACACTAAAGGGCTTGTCCCACTTTCACGACCTCTGCCGAGTTTGCCCTTGACTCGTACTCGCAGCATAGTTGTCATGAGGTTGTAGGGAGCTCATAGTTAGATGCTAGTCATAGGTACTCGTGGCATCAAGTAGGTCAGGGTGTTTTTTTCGAGCATGATGAAAAATGTCCACAAGTAAAAACGGGTCATGAATTAGGTTGTGAAAGTGGGACAGGGCCTTAATGCCCCTGGTCCCACTGAGGCGATTGTTTAGGCGACTACAAGCGACTAGACTGTCGCCACATGGTCGCCTGTATGGTCTGCTCAGTCGCCCAAAGAATCGTAGCGTTTTTTCTGGTGGCCGCTGGATTTTGAAATGTTCAGAACTTTTTGCCAACAGTTGGCTTGGCGCCAATGAGCGTAGCGTGACTTCTCCAGACGTTGGTGCTGTTGTAGGTTGTCGCCAGGGTGACGTAGGTTGCTGCTGGTGCTGACTCCAGTGAATACCATTGGCGACTGCCTACGTCAACCAGCGACAGGTACCGGCAACTGAATTGTCTTAAGTTGTCTTCATTTGTTGCCGACAGGGTCGTAGATTGTCGCGGGTGGACGTAGTTTGTCGCGGGTGGACGTAGATTGTCGTAGGTGGACGTCCGAATGGGTCGGCGGTTGTTGGTTGCTCGCCGTAGCTTGACGTCGACTAGCTTGTCTTAGACATTGTCGTAGAGGGGGCCCAGTCGCCGGTTTTTCGGTGACCGCTGGCGATCGCCTAAGTGGGACAGGCCTTAAACAGTGCTGGAGTATCTCAGCAGATCAGGCAGCATCTCTGGAGAACATGCATAGATGACGTTTTGGGTTAGGAAACTCCACCTTTTGTGCAATGATTCACTGATACTTATTGTCACATGTACCTGGATACAGTGAAATGCTGTGTTGTACATACAACCGGGTAAAATCATACAGCGGGCCTCACCTAGACCGTACACAAGTGTTGACACGTTACTGGGGCAGACAAACTTACAAATGTTCACTGCACAGTTCAATCTGAAGACAGACACAAAAACCTGGAGTAACTCAGCAGGACAGGCAGCATCTCTGGAGAGGAGGAATGGATGACGTTTCGGGTTTGGACCCTATAGATTATCTTCTGCCTGCCACCACATGTGCCTCCCCCCCACTGGGACTCCCATTCGCTCTCATCGGCCCTCTGCTGGCTACCCCACAACAGTCCCCTCGCCCTCGACGATCCCTGCCCGAACCGGCTGCCTGCCCCTTTTGTTGCGTCCGTGCCCGTGTGGTACTAACGAGGGACTACGCACTGTCCACGGGCGCCCTGGTGCGTTCCCGGGACCGCTGGGCACCGCGGGGGGTGGAATGTATCCGTAATAACGATGGTGATATAGTCTTATAGTAGTATATTTGGTTATATAATAATAGTATATAAGAACATTTGTTTAGATAATTAGGTGATTTTGTATTATGGTGGTGAGTTTGTTTGGTTTTGTTTTGTATTGTATATGTTATTGCACTCATTTATTAAATTTATTTTTGGTTAAAAATATATATTTTTAAACTCTCCTCGCTCCCGGTGGCTCGGGGCCGAGTTTGGAGACTGCGGTGGTCAAGCTGGGCGATCCTCAGTTGCCACACGCGGTCTGTGGCGATCGTGTCTCGGTACACTGCGTGCAGGTGGTACACTGCTGACACTCTGCTCAATGTACAAGTGCTCAACTATCCACATAGAGAAATCATAATCACAATCGTACTTTATTAGCCCAGTATGTTTTGCAACATATACGAGGAATTTGATTTGCCATACAGTCATACCAATAAAAAGCAACAGAATGCACAAAATACATTTTAACATAAACATCCACCACAGTGACTCCTCCACATTCCTCACTGTGATGGAAGGCAATAAATTCTAAACTTCTTCCCTCTTTATTCTCCAGGGCAGGGAAGTCGAACCAACCTCAGTCAGGGCGATCTAGGCACATCGAGTCTACTCTGCCATTCAATCATGGCTGATCTAATATTCCCTCCAAAATTAATTCTCCTGCCTTCTCCCCGTAACCTTTGCCGCCTTCTATTCAAGGGCCCATCAATCTCCACCTTAACAAAACCCAATGACTTGCCCTCCACAGCCGTCTGTGGCAATAAATCCAGCTCGGTTTGGTTTATCGTCACAGAAGTACTGTGAAAGGCTTTATTTTTGCACAGATTCACCAACCTCTGCCAAAATAAATTCCTCCTCACCTCCAGGGCTGGCACGGTGGTGCAGCAGTGGAGCCAGAGACCCTGACTACAGGTGCTGCCTGCATGGAGTTTCGACATTCCCTCTGTAACTACATGGGTTTTCATCAGTTGCTCCGGTTTCCTCCCACACTCCAAAGACGTCCAGGTTTTGTTAGATAATTGGATTGGTATAATTGTAAATTGTCCCCAGTGTGTGTAGGACAGTGTAAGTGTACGGGGATCGCTGGTCGGTGTGGACTCGGTGGGCTGAAGAGCTTGTTTCTGCGCTGTATCTCTAAAATCTAAAGTTTAACTCCGTTCTGATGCTACGTCCTTTTATGTTCAAGAAGGAACTGCAGATGCTGGAAAATCGAAGGTAGACAAAATTGCTGGGGAAACTCAGCGGGTGCAGCAGCATCCTTGGTTTCGGCCCAAAATGTTGCCTTCGCTCCATAGATGCTGCCGCACCCGTTGAGTTTCTCCAGCAATTTTGTCTACCTAAGTCCTTTTATACTGAGACTCTGCCATTACTGGAAACATCCTTTCCATGTTCGTTCTATCTTGGCCTTTCATTGAAATGCCCCTTCATCCTTCTAAACTCCAGCGTGTACAGGCCCAGAACCTTCAAACGCTCACGTTGATACTCGTAAACCTCCTCTGGATCCTGTCCCCAGCAGACTAGGAGCCACTTTATAAATCTATAAAGTGCTTCATTAAAGCGAAAGCATTCCCTGTAACAGTCTCGGCTCCAGCTTCTGTGTGAAAGAAGAGAGATTTGTCTAGTTACAGAGACACAGCTCAAACTCCAGCACTTTGTGTCTCTGTGGAAGTCGACTTCTGCAGTTCCTTCAGTCTACGCTCAATCTTTTAGGATTGAGAACACTGTCAACACTGGAGACATGTTTTCTGCATGTTTTAGTTTCAATGTATAGTTTGGTTTCAGTTTAGTGTGGAACATGCCATCGAGTCTGCGCCGACCAGCGATCCCCGCACACTAATAGCCCTGACCCATGGTGCGAGTTCATTCCAAGAGCTCTCCCGAGTTTAAAAAAAAAACAATCTCGTGGTAAGCACGGAGAAATGGAGAATGAACGTAGCGGGTACGTCGGAGCTCGGGGACGTCTCTGAGCGGCTCGTAACGCTAGCGGCAGGTACTCGGGAAGACTCGCTAACAGTTGGTAAGCACGGGAAGACTCGTGAAGATTTTTCAACATGTTGAAAAATGTCCAAGAGAGCCTCGAGTACCGACGAGTGGCCATTACCGTAAATCTGAGTTTGAATCAGGGCAAACTCGGGAGAACTCTTGGAATGAACTCGTGCTGTGGGACATGGGTTTAACACTACCTTACACACACACACACCTCGCGACAATTTACATTTATACCAAGCTACAAACCTGTACGTCTTTGGAGTGTGGGAGGATACCGGAGATCCCAGAGAAAACCCACACGGGTCACGGAGAGGACATACAAACTTCGTACAGACAGCACCCGTAGTCGGGATCGAACCCGGGGCCCCGGGTTCGATCCCGACTACGGGTGCTGTCTGTGCGGAGTTTGTACGTACTCCCCGTGACCCGCGTACCGTTGCACGGCGGAATTACGCGGTATTGATTATATATTTTTTTAAACCAAAAATAAGTAATCAATTATTTACAATAATAATATGTACAATACGAGCCAATGCCAACAATCCCACCACCATAATACAAAGTAAAACAGAAGGCAGTGGAGGCCAATTCTCTGGATACTTTCAAGAGAGAGTAAAGGGCCTGTCCCACGTGGTGATTTTTTGGACAACTGCCGGCAACTGTCATAGTCGTAGCAGGTCACCAAAAATCCGGCGACAACCTATGTTATCTGGGCGACAATCTACGTCAGGAGAAGTCAAGCTAATCAAGAAGTCATTGGCATCAAACCCACATTCGCCAAAAAACCGTCAACGTTGAAAATTTAGCGGTGACCAGAAAGATGCTACGACTTTTTGCGCGACTGAGGAAACTACTCCCGGCGAACATTGGCGAACAAACCAATCGCCTATAGTTGCCTAAAAAAATCACCTAAATGGGACGGGCCCATTCGATAGAGCTCTTAAAGATAGCGAAGTCAAGGGATATGGGGGAAAGGCAGGAATGGGGTTCTGATTGTGGATGATCAGCCATGAGCACTGTGAATGGCAGTGCTGGCTGGAAGGGCCGAATGGCCTACTGTCTATTGTCTATAAATATTCTTAAACACCGAATATACTGAATATTAAATAGCTCTCTGGATACTTTGAAGAGAGAGCTAGATAGGGCTCTTCAAGATAGCGGAGTCAGGGGATATGGGGAGAAGGCAGGAACGGGGTACTGATTGGGGATGATCAGCCATGATCACATTGAATGGCGGTGCTGGCTCGAAGGGCCGAATGGCCTACTCTTGCACCTATTGTCTACATTGCAATCCCTGTCAAGGGCCCTGTTAATGTGTGTGGGTTGCAGGCAGGGAGTTAGTTAGCTGGGACTCTGCCGAATGCCTGTACAATATTGGCCTTCACAAGCAGACAGACTGCAAATGGGAATGAGCTGCTTGCTGGCGTTTCGTGAACCTCGCATGTTATTCCCTTCATAAGCAGCAGTTTCAGTCTGTGGATAGGGAGTGGGGATTCCTGGTGGGAGGTTTTGGGTGGAAGTGCAATCATCTTCCTATCTTGGGGGTCATTGTTTGCAATGAAGAAGGGTCTCGACCCGAAACGCCACCCATTCCTTCTCCCCAGAGATGCTGCCTGTCCCGCTGAGTTAGTTACTCCAGCATGTTGTGTGTATCTTCGGTTTAAACCAGCATCTGCAGTTCCTTCCTACACATTGGGTCCATTGCTACACGGGCGGGGATGGGCTTGGGGAGGGGTGGAGATTGAGCGAGTGTTGATGTGGCCACGGTACAGCTGGTATTTAAGAGCCACGCCCGTATACTTAAGCAAAGTTTGGAGCTGAATTAGTCTCTGTTAGTTCACTGGCTGAACGCGCGGGTAGGTGCTAGTCTCTTCTAACTAAAGCATAATCTAAATTTGGCAGCTCAAACTGCAGTAATTTATGTGACATTATTTAATGACGGCAGATTTAATGCAGTGAATTGTCTAGATTTCTCTGTTTAGAAAGTCTTAAATCTCTGCCTGAAAAAAGTAACATTATAATTTATTATCAAACCAATTAGCCTGTCTAATTCTGTAAACCTCAACTTGTGCTGGGGATAATATTTGGACAAATCATCATTGTTCTTGAGCAGATTTCTGAAGTGCTTTGTGCTGGAAGGAACTGCAGATGTTGGTTTAAACCGAAGACAGACGCACTCAAAGCTGGAGTGACTCTGGAGAGAAGGAATGGGTGATTTTTTTCGGGTCGAACGGAAGGGTCTCGACCCTGAAATCACACCTATTCCTTTTTCTCCAGAGGTGCTGCCTGTCCCGCTGAGTTACTCCAGCTTTGTGTGTCTGTCTTCTTGCTAAAGTGCTTTATTGTTTGAACAATAGTTTGTCTTGTCTTGGTGCTACTTCAATGAAAGTTGTTCATTTTTTTTGGTGAATAGTAATCGAAGGCGTATCACACCCTGGGGCGGGTGTGATACGCCGTTGGAGGAACGCCAATGCTACTCTGATTCCAAGCTCTGGACGGGAGAGCAGACTGCACCCATTGCAATCTTTCATTCTTTCATTCATTTGTTCCTTTATCTCCATCTCGCCGTCTATGTCTCTCGTTTTCCCTCTCCCCTGACTCTCAGTCTGAAGTCTCAGTCCCGACCCAAAAAGTCTCCATTCCTTCTCCAGAGATGCTGCCTGTCCCGCTGAGTTGCCCCAGCTTTTTGTGTCTATCTTTCTAGAGTGATTGGGGAACCTGGGGCAGTGAGCAGGGGCTGGCTGAGGGCAGGAGTTTGGGAGGGTGACAATAGACAATAGACATTAGGTGCAGGATTAGGCCATTCGGCCCTTTGAGCCAGCACCGCCATTCAATGTGATCATGGCTGATCATCCCCAATCAGTACCCCGTTCCTGCCTTCTCCCCATATCCCCTGACTCCGCTATTTTTAAGAGCCCTAACTAGCTCTCTTGAAAGCATCCAGAAAACCTGCCTCCACCGCCCTCTGAGGCAGAGAATTCCACAGACTCACCACTCTCTGTGAGGAAAAAGTGTTTCCTCGTCTCCATTCTAAATGGCTTACCCCTTATTCTTAAACTGTGGCCCCTGGTTCTGGACTCCCCCAACATCGGGGACATGTTTCGTGCCTCTAGTGTGTCCAAGCCCTTAAGGTATGAGGTGTGTTGTCCAGGGGCAGCTGAGACGATGGTTGGCAGACGTCTGTGTCTGTGTGTGTGTGTGGGCGCGCCAGGGTGTGGCAATCGGACAAGAGAGGCTGACAGTGGGATAGCATCACTCACTACATGGGGTGGCTTCCTGAACTGTGAGTCACCCCAGCAGCTAGTGAGTGACTGAAGTTCCCCCACTGCGAGCCTCTCTCGTCTGCTCGCCACACCCTGGCGCGCCCATACAGACGTCTGTCAAGGGGGAGGGGAGTGAGTGAGGGGTGGAGAGGGAGTGATGGGTGGTGGCGGAGTAGGCGGGGTGGGTCTGGAAGGGTGAGGGTAATTTTTGGGGGGAGGGGATGGAGGGGAGGGGTAGTGAAGTGGGGGTTTGAGGGGGGTGGTGTATTTGGGGTGGACCTTGAACGGTGGGGATTGGGTGTGTGTGGGGGGGATGTATTGGATGGTGGAGTGGAGAGCGGTCTCTGTCGTGGTGTGATGGATCTAGAAGGTGATGGTTTGGGGGGGGGGGGGGTGGGGGGGTGCCAGGTTGGGGAGTAGGGGGAAGATATTGGAGGGGTTGCAGTGGAGGGGGGTCTGGGCAGGTGTGGGTGGTGGTGTGAAAGGGGTGAAGAGGGAGGGGGAGAGGGAAGGAGGGAGGGAGAGGAAGTGATGGGTGGTAGCAGAGGGTGGGGGGGGGGGGGGGGGGAAGAGGAGTAATCAGGAGCAATAGAAGGTGACACTGCATGTTGGATCTGAAGAAGAGTCTCGACCTGAAACATCACCCATTCCATCCCACCAGAGACACTGCCTGTCCCGCTGAGTTACTCCAGCATTTTGTGTCTGTCTTCGATTTAAACCAGCATCTGCAGTTTTTTCCTACACATTGCTACAGGCTGATTTGGGGATTTGCATGGTGATGGTCACCCTGTAATCCATGATCCAGGTTAATGAGGATTCCCAGTGACACATCATGGGCATTAACCAAGACCTGACACTGATCCACCAGATTGTAATGGAGCAAAAATAGATTGTTAAGGGCTTGGACACGCTAGAGGCAGGAAACATGTTCCCGATGTTGGGGGAGTCCAGAACCAGGGGCCACAGTTTAAGAATAAGGGGTAAGCCATTTAGAACGGAGGCGAGGAAACACTTTTTTTTTCACAGAGAGTGGTGAGTGTGGAATTCTCTGCCTCAGGAGGAGGTGGAGGCCGGTTCTCTGGATGCTTTCAAGAGAGAGCTAGATAGGGCTCTTAAAAATAGCGGAGCCAGGGGATATGGGGAGAAGGCAGGAACGGGGTACTGATTGGGGATGATCAGCCATGATCACATTGAATGGCGGTGCTGGCTTGATGGCCGAATGGCCAACTCCTGCACCTATTGTCTATTGCCTGTCAAACCTAAACATGTGGAAGAATAGTCATCTACAACTCCTGTTTCTCTCCCTCCTTTAACTTTTATCTCCGAAATCTCCATGGCCCCTCTGACCACCTGATTACATTTTATCTTTATACGCCTCATTGTCAACTTCCCCAAGCTGACGATGATTTATTCTATGCTCTCATTCGGCTTCATCCGCTTTGATCCCTCATTTTCACACCTTGCCTTTCCACATCTCTGTGTCTCCCTCTTCCCTGACTCTCAGTCTGAACAAGGGCGTCGACCACAAACGTCACCCATTCCTTCCCTCCAAAGATGCTGCCTGGCCCACTGCGTTACTCCAGCATTCTGTGTCCAACCCCTTTGATAAACCTTGGTATAAGCTCAAGAGTCAGTTCAGGCATAAGGTCTTAGTATAAGTTCATATGTTCATAAGTTGGCGGAGCAGAATTAGGCCATTCAGCCAATCAAGTCTACTCCGCCATTCAATCATGGCTGATCTATCTTTCCCTCTCAACCCCATTCTCCTGCCTTCTCCCCATAACCCCTGACACCTTAACTAATCAAGAATCTGTCATTCTTTGCTTTAAAAATATCAATTGACTTGGAGTTCACAGCCATCTGTGGCAATGAATTCCACAGATTCACCACCCTCTGACTAAAGAAATTCCTCCTCATCTCTTTTCTAAAGTAGGTCCTTTAATTCTGAGGCTGTGACCTTGGGTTCTAGACTCTCCCACTAGTGGAAACATCCTCTCTGCTTCCACTCCATCCAAGCCTTTCAATATTCTGTATATTTCAATGAGGTCCCCCCTCATCATTTTAAACTCCAGTGAGTACAGGCCCAGTGCCGTCAAACGCTCATCATATGCTGATGGCTTGGTGCAGTGGCAGGTTGCTTATCATTTTGGGGAGCTTGTGAGCAGTGGTGTGCCCCAGGTTCTGTGCTGGGTCCACTGGTGTTGCTATTTATAGTAAAGGTTTGGATAAGGATGTTAGTGACATGGTTATTGTGTTTGCAGATGACATTAAATTGGTGGTTTTGCTGTCAGTGAAGAAGGTTGACCAATGATAAATAAGATTGTGATCAATTGGGAAAGTGGGCAAAGGAATGGCAGATGGAGTTTAACTCGCACAAGTGCAAAGTGATACATTTTAGTAAATCATACCAAAACAGGGCTTGCATTTTCTCATCCACTCCCTACACACTAGGGGCAGTTAACCTAAAAACCCGCACATCTTTGGGATGTGGGAGGAAACGGGAGCACCCGGAGGAACCCACAGAGTCATGGGGAAACCCAAATGGTCACTGGCAAACTCCACACAGACTGCACCCAGGTCAGGATCGAGCCTTGGTCTCTGGAGCCGAGCAACAGCAGCTCTACCCGCCTTGCCACTGTGCCACACAAAGGTCGACAGACTCTTGGCTGCAGATGCAGTCATCGCCTCTCTCTGACTCACAGCCCTGCGGCTGGCATTGCCACCACATCTCCCCCCCCATCCCAAATCATTCCAGTTCATCCTGTATCTCTCCCCTGTCCCTCAACCCACTGCTGCAAACAACACCTTTAATTTAGAGACAGAGGCACACAGTACAATGCAATATAATTATTTATTGTCATTCGAACCTCAGATGAAGTTCAAACGAAATTTGGTTTCTGCAGTCATACAACAAGAAAAGAACCAAGACACACAATTAACACAATTTACACAAACATCCATCACAGTGAATCTCCTCTTCACTGTGATGGAAGGCAAAGTCTTGTCTCTCCCCTGTGTTCCATTCTTCTCCCGATGTTAAAGCCCCCAGCGGGCGATGGCAAGTCCCACGGCCGTTAAAGCCGCGCGGGCGATGTAAGGCCCCGCTCTGGGTCATTTTCAACCCCGCAACTTGGGCGGGAGAAGTTGCCATTGCGGGAGCTCTGAAAAGCGGTCTCCCACCAGGGACCCGCGAGCTCCCGATGTCACAGGGCGGAAACATCTTCGGCCCACCGTGTCCGCACCGACCAGCGATTCCCTTTAGTTCTTTAGTTCAGTCTGAAGCAGGGTCTGGTCTCAAAACGTCACCTGTCCATTCCCTATCCACAGATGCTGCCCGACCAGCTGAGTTACTCCAGCACTTTCACTCAAGATTCCAGCACCTGCAGTTTCTTCCATCTCTGCCTTAACTTCAGTGTATGTTTGTCAACCAATTCAGGGACAATGGCAATATTAGTTATAAATAATAATTAATCATAATAAATTAATGTTAATACATTTATCATGTAGCTGCCTGAACCTTCAGTGGTATGTGAATGAGGTGATACATTGGGAAGGTTTTGAAACTGGCAAGAAGTATGTCACAGAGTGGAAACAGGCCGCACGGCCCATCTTGCCCACACCGGCCAACATGCCCTGGCTACACTAGTCCCACCTGCCAGCGCTTGGCCCATATCCCTCCAATGTACCTGTCTAACTGTTTCTTAAATGTTGGGATAGTCCCAGTCTGAACTACCTCCTCTGGTAGCTTGTTCCATACACACACCATCCTCGGTGTGAAAAAGTTATCCCTCAGATTCCTATTAAATCTTTTCCCGTTCACCCTAAACCTATGCCCGCTGGTCCTCGATTCACCTACTCTGGGCAAGAGACTCTGTGCATCTACCTGATCTATTCCTCTCATGATTTTATACACCTCTATAAGATCGCCTATCATCCTCCCGCGCTCCAAGGAATAGAGTCCCAGCCTACTCAACCTCTCCCAAAAGCTCAGACCCTCTCGTCCTGACAACATCCTTGTATATCTTCTCTGTACCCTTTCCAGCTTGATTACATCTTTCCTATAAAGAGTGAACACAATACTCCAAATGCAGTCTCACCAACGTCTTATACCCTGCCACATGACCTCCCAACTTCTATACTCGATACTCTGACTGATGAAGGCCAATGTGCTGAAAGCCTTATCTACCTGCGACTCCACCTTCAAGGAACCATGCACCTGCACTCCTAAATCCCTCTGCTCCACAACATTCCCTATAGCCCGATCATTCACTGTGTTGGTCCTGCCCTCGTTAGACTTCCCAAAGTGCAACACCTCACATTTCTCTGTAATAAATTGAATGAATAAGTTTATTGGCCAAGTATTCACATACAAGGAATTTGCCTTGGTGCTCCGCCCGCAAGTGACAACATGACATACAGTGACAGGGATGACACATAAAACATTAAATGTTGATAATAAAACATTATCGAATAAACATGTGAATTAAATAAATTACCAGAGCAAAAGGAGGCTACAGGTTTTTGGTTAGTAGGTAGAGCTACTACTACTCGTGGGGGAAAAATGCTGCTTTCCATCAACTACCTGGCCAATCGATCAAGATATTTTACAACCGTCTTCACTATCTGAAAAGCATTCATTTCAGAAGCATTAAAGTTGATGCCTAGATGACAGAATGCAGGAAGTGCCCATCCCTGTATAGTGAGAAGAAGGGGAAGTGTGAATCAGATTGCATACATACTCAGAGAGGAATGCAGGAATCTTTCATTTCTGTATTTTCTCACCCATTGTTCAATTACAATTACCCACACACTTCAGAGTGGCACAGCTGGTAGAGCCATTACCTCCCAGCGCCAGAGACCCGGGTTCAATCCTTACCTCGGGTGCTGTCTGTATGGAGTTTGCAAGTGTAGGAAGGAACTGCAGATGCTGGTTTAATCTGAAGATAAACACGAAATGCTGGGGTAGCTCAGGCAACATCTCTGGAGAGAAAGAATGGGTGATGTTTCGGGTCTGAAGAAGGGATTCGACTCGAAATGTCACCCGATGCTGCCTATCCCGCTGAGTTACTCCAGCATTTTGTGCCTATCTGGAGTTTGCACGTTCTCCCTGTGTGTGTGTGTGTGGGTTTCCTCCTGGTCCTCCTCATTCTTCCCACAACTGTATAGGTTTCTCCAGGCATTTTGCCCGACCCTGTTACTCCAGCATTTTGTGTCTTTCTTTGTGTAACCAACTTCTGCAGTTCCTTGTTTCTGCATTTTGACTGCTCCACTGTGAAATCTCCTCAAGGTATGACTACTGTGAGAAACTCTCCTCCTCTCTCTGACGTAGAGGTCCTGACCCGAAACATCACCCATCTATGTTCACCAGGGATGCTGACGGACCCACTCAGCTACTCCAGTGCTTTGTGTTTTTCTCTGGGTTTGTAGGTTAATTCACCTCTGGAAAAATTGCCCCAAGTTTGTGGGGAGTGGATGAGAAAGTGGGATGCAACAGAACTAGCGAAACTGGGTGATTGATGGGTTAGCATCGACTCAGGTGGGCCGAAGGGTCTGTTTAAGAAGGAACTGCAGATGCTGGAAAATCGAAGGTAGACAAAAGTGCTGGAGAAACTCAGCGGGTGCAGCAGCATCTATGGAGCGAAGGAAATAGGCAACGTTTCGGGCCGAACCCCTGTTTCCATGTTGTATCTAAACTAAGTTGCATGGTGGTGCAGTGGTAAAGTTACTGCCTTATGGTGCCAAAGACCCGGGTTCGATCCAGACCACGGGTGCTGTCTGTACGGAGTTTGCACGTTCTCCCCGTGACCGCGTCGGTTTTCTCCGAGATCTTCGGTTTCCTCCAACTCTCCAAAGACGCGCAGGTATAATTGGAACTTGCCCCTAGTGTGTGTAGGAGAGGGTTTGTGTGCGGGGATCGCTGGTTGGCATGGACTCAGTGGGCTGAAGGGCCTGTTTTTGCCCTGTATCTCTAAATTAAACCTCGCCGTTAAACACAATAATTGAGCCACTTCAAGTGCTGATATTGCAAGCTTTCTTGTAAAACTAGGCGTGACTTTGGCTGGCGCTCCTGGCAGATTACGGGTTGGACCGTGACAGGCTTCTCCAGAGCCACGTTGGGCGGGCCAGATCCTTGGTGTGTTGGGCTCAGTGTTTGCTCATGAGCTCTGTGTCGGCATTAGTTGAGGTTTTCAGCCTGAGCGTTGCCATGGTTTCTGAGACATCGAGCCCACATGCACATTCCAATCCCTGTGTGTAACGGGGTGTGTTTGCCAACTGGTTGGACCTCTGCAAGTTTTAAACTGTTTGCCGACTCTCTGTATCACACCAGCCCCTCTAACCCTGTTCAGAAAGGGGTTCCATTAACCCAATGCTACTTGTTTTGTTTAGTTTAAACTAAACTAGTATTAATCTCAGAATAAAGGGGAGGTCATTTAAGACTGAGGTTAGAGAAAACTTTTTCACCCAGAGAGTTGTGAATTTGTGGAATTCCCTGTCACAGAGGGCAGTGGAGGCCAAGTCACTGAATGGATTTAAGAGAGAGTTAACCCCGTCCTACACAGGAAACCTGAACGGAAACCTCTGGAGCCCCACCCAAGGTTTCCGTGCGGTTCCCGGAGGTTTTTGTCAGTCTCCCTACCTGCTTCCACTACCTGCAACCTCCGGCAACCACCTGCAACCTCTGGGAGCCGCACGGAAACCTTGGGTGGGGTGTAAAGTCTCCAGAGGTTTCCGTTCAGGTTTCGTAAGTGGGACAGGGGCATTAGATAGAGCTCTAGGGGCTAGTGGAGTCAATGGATATGGGGAGAAGGTAGGCACGGTGCTGGCTCGAAGGGCTGAATGGCCGTCTCCTGCACCTATTTCTATGTTTCTATGTTTAGAGACACAGCGCAGAAACAGGCCCTTCAGCCCATTGTGTTCAGCGATCACTATAGTACACTGTCAATAGACACACAATGCTGGAGTAACTCAGCGGGACAGGCAGCGTCTCTAGTGAGAAGGAATGAGTGACGTTTCGGGTCGAGAGACACACACACACACACACACACACACACACGCACGCACACACACACACGACGCACACGACAATTTACTGAAGCCATTTAATCTGTACATCTTTGGAATATGGGAGGAAACTGGAGCACCCGAAGGAAACAAATAGTGAAAGGCTTGGACAGAGTGGATGTGGAGAGGATGTTTCCACTAGTTGCAGAGGCTAGGACTAGAGGTCACAGCCTCAGAATTACAGAATGTTCCTTTACAATGAGGAGGAATTTCTTTAGTCAGAGCGTGGTGAATCAGTGGAATTCTTTGCCAAGTCAATGGGTATTTTTAAGGCAGAAATTGCTAGATTCTTGATTAGTACAGGGTGTCGAGGGTTATGGGGAGAAGGCAGGAGAATGGGGTTAGGAGGGAGAGATAGATCAGCCATGATTGAATGGCTGAGCCGACTTGAAAGTCTCCAGAGGTTTCCGTTCGGGTTTCCTAAGTGGGACAGGGGCGTTAGTGTGTTGTGTTAAAATGTGGGGATCGATGGCCGGTGTTGACACAGTGGACCGAAGGGCCTGTTCCTACGCTGTATCTCTATACTAAACTAAACGGCAGTCTGAAGGTGGGTCTCGACCAGAAACGCCACCCATTCCTTCTCTCCAGAGATGCTGCCTGTCCCGCTGAGTTACTCCAGCTTTTTGTGTCTATCTTTGGTTTAATCCAGCATCTTTAGTTTTTTCCTACAGTCAGCACTAGTTTGGCCAGCGTGCCTTGATTTCGCAATGAACAGCTCAGCATACTGTCCACTGTGGCCACTGAGGCTATGATTCATTCCTTCCGCACTCGTTTCTCTTCGAGAGAGGGAGTAATGCTTGGCTGCCAGCTGCAGCTCTCTGGCCCAGCCCGCTTCTAATAACAGGGTGAAGAAGGCCAATGAGTCATCAGTGTTGGGACCAAGACACACACACACACACACACACACACACACACACACACACACACACACACACACACACACTTCTGTCCTCACTGCTTCCAATAATGTGTCGTCTCCTACCTATGTCAGACCCAACGACAGCATTCTTTTCATATTTTAATTTCTTTTCTTTTTGCCCCAGTTTGTTCCTGAATCAAAATGGCCGATATCCACGAGTTATTGTTGGGCGTGTGCCTGGCCGGTGATGAGGTGCGTATTCAACTGGGCTGGGATTCTCACTAAGGTTCACAGCATGGGCTATGGGTTGGGGCAAGGAACTTGGGTTGGGGCATAGACATTGGGTTGGGGGTATTGACTGTGTCGGGGCAATGAACTTGGGTTATAGCATTGGGCAAAGATCATGTTGGGGCAAGGGCTTTGGATCAGGGCGTTGACCTTGGGTGGGGGAAGGACTTTGGGTTGGAGCCCGGGCTTTGGGTTGGGTCATTGAATTGGGCTTGAGGTGGGCCCTGTTCTCTGGTGTTCGATTGAGTTTAGGGCTGGGCTTTGTTTATGGAGTTTTGATCTGGGGGCATGGCTGGGGTGTCTGAGCCAGACTTTGGTTCTGAGCAACCAGTGTGCCTTTGGGCGAGGGATGTAACCTTTATTCGACGTGGTCTTTCTGTGATCCCAGTGTGGCGAGGGTCCCCACCGGGCAAGGCTTAGCCTCTGGTTACGAGTGGCAGGGGCTGAATGATCCAGTCGTTTAAGGTTACATGCCCAGGAGGTTGCCCCCTGGTGCATAATTCTCTAAAACCCAGCACCTTCGGTTAATCTAGTTCTCAAATATATGTAACATAATCCTCGATAATCACAACATTGTAACGCATCAGTTCCATAGACAAAGTCCAATGTCTGCAAAGGGGTGGAGATGAATTGGACAGAGCCCCAGCTTATGGAAGGACCGTTCTTGAGCCTGATAACAGAGGGGAAGAAGCTGAGTCTGTTACCTTCTGCCAAACAGGAGCAATAAGAAGCAGGGATAACTGGGGTGTGGCATGGTGGAGTTGCTGCCTCACAGCACCATAGACCCGGGTTCGATCCCGACGACGGGTGCTGTCTGTATGGAGTTTGCATGTTTTCCCTGTGACCTGGATGGGTTTTCACTGGGTGTTGTGGTTTCCTCCCACATTCCAAAGACGTACAGGTTTGTAGCTTTGGTGAAATTGTCTATTGTCCCTAGAGTGTAGAATGGTGTTAGTGTATGGGGAGTGGCGTGGACTGGGTGGACAGACAGGCCTGTTTCCGTACTGTATCTCTGAACTAAACTAAACCTTTAAGGCGTGACATCTCTTGGCTCCTTCTCTGAATCTTGTCGCATGCATCAAGATCGTGTCTGCGATGAGGTGCCCACAATATTGGGTCCAGGCACTGTGTAATTACAGCTGGATCTCCCCTCTACAAACTACTGACTATTGAACAGTGCTGAGCTTGCAGCCATGCCAACCCTACAAGCAGCTGCCTCCCTCCAGAAACCAGAAACGTTTAAGTCAAACAAGTTTACATCATGTCCATCACTACCTGGTGTCAAATAACATAACATAAGTTTCAGGAACAGAATGAGGCCATTCGACCCATCAAGTTGACTCTGCCTTATGGCTTATCTATCTTTCCCTCTTAACCCCATTCTCCTGCCTACCCACACCTGAGACCACACCTGGAGTATTGTGTGCAGTTTTGGTCCCCTAATTTGAGGAAGGACATTCGTGCTATTGAGGGAGTGCAGCGTAGGTTTACAAGGTTAATTCCCGGGAGGGCGGGACTATCATATGCTGAGAGAAGGGAGCAGCTGGGCTTGTACACTCTGGAGTTTAGAAGGATGAGAGGGAATCTCATTGAAACATATAAGATTGTTAAGGGCTTGGACACACTAGAGGCAGGAAACATGTTCCCAATGTTGGGGGAGTCCAGAACCAGGGGCCACAGTTTGAGAATAAGGAGTAAGCCATTTAGAACGGAGACGAGGAAACACTTTTTCTCACAGAGATTGGTGAGTCTGTGGAATTCTCTGCCTCAGAGGGCGGTGGAGGCTGGTTCTCTGGATACTTTCAAGAGAGAGCTAGATAGGGCTCTTAAAGATAGTGGAGTCAGGGAATATGGGGAAGAAGGCAGGAACGGGGTACTGATTGGGGCTGATCAGCCATGATCACATTGAATGGCGGTGCTGGCTCGAAGGGTCAAATGGCCTCCTCCTGCACCTAGTGTCTATTCTCCCCATAATCCCTGACACCCGTACTAATCAACAATCTGCCAATCGCTACCTTAAACATATCCATCGACTTGGCCTCCACAGCCAATTATGTGGCAATGAATTACACAGATTCACCACCCACTGCCTAAAGGTGAGGCTCTGGCCATTTGTGGAAACATCATCTCCACAACCACTCTATACTGCCCTCTCACTGTTTAAGCTTCAATGAGGTCCCCACTCATCCTTCTAAGTCTCCTTTGAGCCTACATTTGGAGTTCCATCACTGTTCTTTCAAAGGTAGACACAAAAACCTGGAGTAACTCAGCAGAACAGGCAGCATCTCTGGAGAGAAGGGATGGGTGATGTTTCGGGTCGAGATCCTTCTTCAGATGATCAATCCCTCTCCACACATCCTATAGACACTGCTCACCTTCCTGCTAGTTGCAACTGGTAAAGCCCCTCTTAATCTCCCACAATTTATAAACACTCCTCGCTTCACCCAAAACCATTTAAGGTGGTGCAGCGGTAGAGTTGCTGCCTCACAGCGCCATAGACCCAGGTTCGATCCTGACCACGGGTGCTACCATTAGTGTGCAGGATAGTGTTAGTGTGCGGGGATCGCTGGTCGGCATGGACTCGGTGAGCCAAAGGGCCTGTTTCTGCACTGTAATATCATAATGTTCCCCTGGTCTTTATAGCTCGGAGCCTGTTTGGAGGTTGTAGTATTTAATAGCCTGATGTTTAAAGGGAAGAAGCTGTTCCTAAACCTGGATGTTACAGTTGTCAGGCTCCTGTACCTTCTCCCTGATGGCAATGGTGAAATGAACATGTGGCCACGGTGGTCATAGAACAGCACAGCAACAGGCCCTTCGGCCACAATGTCTGTGTTGAACATAATGCCCCTCAACTTGAAACTGCTAGCCTTGATCTTCTGACTTATATAACCGGAATTACAAGTTATAGTAGAATTAGGCCATTCGGCCCATTGAGTCTACTACACCATTCAAGCATGGCTGAACTCTGGCTCCTAATCCCATTTTCCTTCCTTCTCCCCATGACCCTCGACACAGTTCTAATCAAGAATCTATTTATTTATTTATTTATTTATCTAAAGAATGGTTTTGGCCCGAAACGTTGCCTATTTCTTTCGCTCCATAGATGCTGCTGCACCCGCTGAGTTCCTCCAGCACTTTTGTGTACCTTCTAATCAAGAATGTGTCTATCTCTGCCTTAAAAATGTCCACTGACGGCCTCCACAATGAGTTCCACAGATTAACTACGCTCTGACTAATGAATTCCTGAGCTTGTTTTCGCTGAGAGTTTGCTGAGTTCAGTTTAGTCACCCTGCAGACTCACACAGCCTTTGTTTGCTGGTTGCTATTGGAACAGCTTCAATCACCTGCCTACCCTGGGAGTGATGGTGATAAAGAATTTCCTGGAGACTGCACACACAATGCACAAACACCCCAGTCATGTCACCTGCCCCTCCCTCACTGTCACCCCCAGCACTTCTCAATTTGATAGTCAGTGCAGACTCAATGGGCTGAAGAGCCTGCTTCCATGCTGAATTTCGCAATTACACTAATTGGACCGGAACATCTTGCAGGAAGGAATTTAGTTTAGTTTATAGATAATGTCCTTCGGCCCACCGAGTTCGCAACAACTAACGATCCCCGCACATTAACACTATCCTACACTAGGGGCAATTTTTACATTTACCAAGTCAATTAACCTGCAAACCTGTACGTCTTTGGAGTGTGGGAGGAAACCGAAGATCTCGGATAAAACCTATGCAGGTCACGGGGAGAACGTGCAAACTCCGTACAGACAGCACCTGTTAGTCGGGATGGAACTGGCGCTGTAGGGCAGCAACTCTACCGCTGCGCCACCGTGTCACCCAATGAGATGAAGGTGCTTGGAGCAAAACTGTCTAGAGTCAAGTATGTGAAGAAGGGTACACAGAAAAGCTGGAGAAACTCAGCGGGTGCAGCAGCATCTATGGAGCGAAGGAAATAGGTAACGTTTCGGGCTGAAACCCTTCTTCAGACTGATCGGGGGTGGGGGTAGGTGGGGACAAGAAAGGGAAAAGGAGGAGTAGCCAGAAGGCTGGAGGGTGGGAGGAGACAGCAGGGGAGCTGAGGAAGGGGAGGAGACAGCAAGGACTAACAAAATTGGGAGAATTCGATGTTCATGCCCCCGGGGTGCAGACTCCCCAAACGGAATATGAGGTGCTGTTCCTCCAATTTCCGGTGCTGCTCGCTGTGGCCATGGAGGAGACCCAGGACAGAGAGGGCGGAGTGGGAGGGCGAGTTGAAGTGCTGAGCCACCGGGAGGTCAGCTTGGTTATTGCGGACCGAGCGGAGGTGTTCGGCGAAACGATCGCCCAACCTCCGCTTGGTCTCACCGATATAGATCTGCTGACATCTAGAGCAGCGGACGCAATAGATGAGGTTGGAAGAGATGCAGGTAAACCTCTGTCGCACCTGGAATGATTGCTTGGGTCCTTGAACGGAGTCGAGGGGGGAGGTAAAGGGACAAGTGTTGCATCTCTTGCGGTTGCAAGGGAAAGTGCCCGGGGAGGGGTGGACCGAGAGGGAAGGGAAGAATTGACAAGGGAGTTATGGAGGGAGCGGTCTTTGCGGAAGGCAAATATGGGGGGAGATGGGAAGATGTGGCGAGTGGTGGGGTCACGTTGGAGGTGGCGAAACTGACGGAGGATTATTTTTTGTATGTGACGGCTGGTGGGGTGAAAGGTGAGGACTAGGGGGACTCGGCCCTTGTTGCGAGTGCGGGGATGGGGAGAGAGAGCAGTGTTGCGGGGTATGGAGGAGACCCTGGTGCGAGCCTCATTTATGGTGGAGGAGGGGAACCCCCGTTCCCTGAATAGTGAGGACATTTCAGATGTCCTGGTGTGGAACGCCTCATCCGTGGAGCAGATGCGGCGTAGACGGAGGAATTGGGAGTAGGGGATGGAGTCCTTACAGGAAGCAGGGTGGGAAGAAGTGTAGTCCAGATAGCCATGGGAGTCAGTGGGTTTATAGTGTATGTCGGTTAGAAGTCTATCACCTGCAATGGAGATAGTGAGGTCAAGGAATGGTGGGGAAGTGTCGGAAATGGTCCAGGTGTATTTCAGTGCCGGATGGAAATTAGTGGTGAAGTGGATGAAGTCAGTCAGTTGTGTGCGGGTGCAGGAGGTGGCACCAAAGCAGTCGTCGATGTAGCGGAGGTAGAGGTTGGGGATGGGGCCCTGGTATGTATTGAACAAGGATTGCTCGACGTAACCTACAAATAGGCAGGCATAGCTGGGGCCCATGCGTGTGCCCATAGCTACGCCTTGTACTTGGAGGAAGTGGGAGGAGTCGAACGTGAAGTTATTGAGGGTAAGGACCAGCTCCGCTAGGCGGAGGAGAGTGTCAGTGGCTGGGTATGGGTTGCTTCTCTGGTCGAGGAAGAACCGGAGGGCTGTGAGACCATCGTGGTGGGGGATGGAGGTGTATAGTGATTGGACGTCCATGGTGAAGATGAGGGGGTGAGGGCCTAGAGAATTGAATGCGCTGAGACGACGGAGAGTGTCTGAGGTGTCTTGGACATAGGTAGGGAGGGATTTAACGAAGGGTGATAGGATGGAGTCAAGGTATTTGGAAATGAGTTCGGTGGGGCACGAACAGGCGGAGACAATGGGTCTTCCGGGACAATCAGGTTTGTGGATTTTAGGGAGAAGGTAAAATCGGGCTGTGCGGGGCTGGGGAACGATGAGGTTGGAGGCTGAAGAAGGGTCTTGATCTGAAACGTCACTTTTCCATGTTCTCCAGAGATACTGTCTGACATGATGTGTTACTTCAGCACTTTACTCCAGCATTTTTACTTGCAACAGCGTAACAGGCCTGTAAACACAATAACACACAGATAGTTTAAGAAGGAACTGCAGATGCTGGAAAATCGAAGGTAGACACAAATGCTGGAGAAACTCAGTGGGTGCAGCAGCATCTATGGAGTGACGGAAATAGGCAACGTTTCAGGTCAAAACCCTTCTTCAGACTGATGTGGGGGGGAGGAAGATAGGAAGAGGAGGAGATGACAGTGGGCTGAGGGAGAGCTGGGAAGGGGAGGAGAAAGTAAGGACTATCTGAAATTAGAGAAGTCAATGTTCATACCATATAACCATATAACAATTACAGCACGGAAACAGGCCATCTCGACCCTTCTAGTCCGTGCCGAACACATAATCTCCCCTAGTCCCATATACCTGCGCTCAGACCATAACCCTCCATTCCCTTCCCAACCATATAACTATCCAATTTATTTTTAAATGATAAAAACGAACCTGCCTCCACCACCTTCACTGGAAGCTCATTCCACACAGCTACCACTCTCTGAGTAAAGACCGCTGGGGTACAAACTGCCCAAGCGAAATATGAGGTGCTGCTCCTCCAATTTATGGTGGTCCTTACTCTAGCCATGGAGGAGGCCCAGGACAGATAGGTCGGATTCGGAATGGGAATGGGAGTTGAATTGCTGAGCCACCGGGAGATCAGGTTGGTTCATGCGGACCGAGCGGGGGTGTTGGGCAAAGCTATCGCCAAGCCTACTCTTGGTCTCACCGATGTAGAGCAGCTGACATCTAGAACAGCGGATGCAATAGATGAGGTTGGAGAAGGTGCTGGTGAACCTCTGTCCCACCTGAAACGACTGCTTGGGTCCACAGATAACATATCAGTGCAATACTAACTCAGTGGGTCAGGCAGCATCTCTGGGGGGAAAAAAGGAATCGGTGATGTTTTGGGTTAAGATCTTTCTTTGGACTGAAAGATAGAGGGATGGGGGTGGGGGAGATCATGAGGTGAGAAAAGACCAAAACAAATTGGGGCTGGATTTCTGTTCTGGCCTTTTCTCATCAGTAACCCTCCGTTTCAATCTGAAGAAGGGCTGTGTCCCGAAACACCACCTATTCCTTCTCTTCAGAGATGCTGCCTGACCCGCTGAGCTACTCCGGCACTTTGTGTCTATTTTCAGTATAATCAGACATCTGCAGCTCCTTCCTACACATTGAATATACAAGTCAGGACTGCCATGATGCAGCTCTTGGTTGGGCTGTATTTGGAGTCCTGCATGTAGTCGAGGTGGGTTCGACTAGTATGGGTGTCGGGGGCTGTGGGGAGAAGGCAGGACAATGGGGTTAAGAAGGAAAGATGGATCAGCCATGATTGAAGGACGGAGTAGACTTGATGGGCTGAATGGCCTAATTCTACTCCTAGAACTTGTGAACATGGACTTATGGAAGTGGGTTAGGGTTAGGTTCAGTCATGTGGATCTCACTGTGCCGAATGGGATGAGATCCCCTTAACCCTGGGGCAAAGCTGCATGATGGGGTGCGGTCCCCCCCTGGCCCAGGGGGGAGGGGGTGAGACCCCCGTGGCTGGTTGGGTGGAGATGAACTCCTTACTTTCCCTTCCAGATCTCCTCTGGAGCCACAGTGAAGCCCTACCCAAACTTCAACGCTGATGATGATGCCGCCAAATTGGTGCGTGCCGTGGAAACCAAAGGTGAGCTGATTGTGTGTGCGTGTGCGTGTGTGTGTGCGTGTGCGTGTGTGCCGAGACACTGGCCAGGGACCCTCAGCCGCTGGCTGCTCCCACTCACTCCCTGGAGATTAGATACCGTCGCTCCCGCTCATCCCAACATTTCCAATATTCCCAATCAACCCCAACATTCCTAGCTGATCGATCGCAACATTCCCAATTGATCCCAACATTCCCAATCAACCCCAGCTAATCTCCCAGCTAATTCCCAGCTAATCACAGCATTCCCAATCGACCCCAATGTTCTCAGCTGATTGCCACATTCCTCATTGATCCCAACATTCCCAGTCGATCCCAACATTCCCAGTCGATCCCAACATTCCCAGTCGATCCCAACATTCCCAGTTGATCCCAACATTGCTAATGGACCCCAATGTTCTAACCTGATCGCTACATTCCTCATTTATCCCAACATTCCCAATCAATCCCAACATTCCTAATTGATCCCAGTGTTCACAGCTGATCGCCACATTCCTGGCCAATCTTCACAATCCCAGCTGCTCCAGGCATTCCTTGTAGGTTAATTATCTTGGTATAAATGTAAAATATAAATTGTCCCTAGTGTGTGTAGGATAGTGTTAGTGTGCGGGGATCGCTGGTCGGCACGGGCCCGGTGGGCTGAAGGGCCTGTTTCTGCGCTGTATCTCTAAATTAAATTAAAAACTAAAGGGAGTTTAGCCGTGCGTTGGTCGGTCGGTTGGTGCTGGGCTGGTGGAGTAACACTGTCCTTGCTGCAGGAGTGGATGAGCACACCATCATCGACATACTGACCCATAGAAGCAACGCTCAGAGACAGGACATCGCATTCCACTTCCAAAAGAAGACAAAGAAGGTGAGTAAACACGTGTCCCCCCCCCCCCTCTGTGTCCCCCCCCCCCCTGTGTCCCCCCCCTCTGTGCCCCCCCCTCTGTGTCCCCCCCCCTCTGTGTCCCCCCCCCTCTGTGTCCCCCCCCCTCTGTGTCCCCCCCCCTGTGTGTCCCCCCCCCTCCGTGTCCCCCCCCCTCTGTGTCCCCCCCCCTGTGTGTCCCCCCCCCCCTCTGTGTCCCCCCCCCTCTGTGTCCCCCCCCCTCTGTGTCCCCCCCCCCTCTGTGTCCCCCCCCTCTGTTCCCCCCCCCTCTGTGTCCCCCCCCCCCCTCCCCCCCCTGTGTCCCCCCCGCTGTGTCCCCCCCCTCTGTGTCCCCCCCTCTGTGTCCCCCCCTCTGTGTCCCCCCCCTCTGTGTCCCCCCCCCCCTCTGTGTCCCCCCCCCTCTCCCCCCCCTCTGTGTCCCCCCCCTCTGTGTCCCCCCCCCCTCTGTGTCCCCCCCCTCTGTCCCCCCCCCCTCTGTGTCCCCCCCCCCCTGTGTGTCCCCCCCCCCTCTGTGTCCCCCCCCCCCCTGTTTCCCCCCCCCCTCTGTGTCCCCCCCCTCTGTGTCCCCCCCCTGTGTCCCCCCCTCTGTGTCCCCCCCTCTGTGTCCCCCCCCCCTCTGTGTCCCCCCCTCTGTGTCCCCCCCCCCCTCTGTGTCCCCCCCCCCTCTGTGTCCCCCCCCCCCTGTGTGCCCCCCCTCTGTGTCCCCCCCCTCTGTGTCCCCCCCCCTCTGTGTCCCCCCCCCCTCTGTGTCCCCCCCCCTGTGTTCCCCCCCCCCTCTGTGTCCCCCCCCCTCTGTGTCCCCCCCCTCTGTGTCCCCCCCCCATCTGTGTCCCCCCCCTGTGTCCCCCCCCCCTCTGTCCCCCCCCCCTGTGTCCCCCCCCCCTCTGTGTCCCCCCCCCTCTCTGTGTCCCCCCCTCTGTGTCCCCCCCCCCCCCCCTGTCCCCCCCCCCCCTCTGTGTCCCCCCCCCTGTGTCCCCCCCCCTGTGTCCCCCCCCCCTCTGTGTCCCCCCCCCTCTGTGTCCCCCCCCCCTCTGTGTCCCCCCCCCCTCTGTGTCCCCCCCCCCCTCTGTGTCCCCCCCTGTGTCCCCCCCCTCTGTGTCCCCCCCCCCCTCTGTGTGTGTCCCCCCCTCTGTCCCCCCCCCCCCCTCTGTGTCCCCCCCCCTCTGTGTCCCCCCCCCCCCTCTGTGTCCCCCCCCCCTCTGTGTCCCCCCCTCTGTGTCCCCCCCCCTCTGTGTCCCCCCCCCTCTGTGTCCCCCCCCCCTCTGTGTCCCCCCCCCTCTGTGTCCCCCCCCCCTCCTGTGTCCCCCCCCCTCTGTGTCCCCCCCCCCTCTGTGTCCCCCCCCCTCTGTGTCCCCCCCCCCCCCTCTGTGTCCCCCCCCCCTCCTCTGTGTCCCCCCCCTCTGTGTCCCCCCCCCCTCTGTGTCCCCCCCCCCCTCTGTCCCCCCCCCCTCTGTGTCCCCCCCCCCCTCTGTGTCCCCCCCCCCCCCCCCCTGTGTCCCCCCCCCTCTGTGTCCCCCCCCCCCTGTGTCCCCCCCCCTCTGTGTCCCCCCCCCTCTGTGTCCCCCCCCCCCTGTGTCCCCCCCCCCCTCTGTGTCCCCCCCCTCTGTGTCCCCCCCCCCTCTGTGTCCCCCCCCTCTGTGTCCCCCCCCCCTCCCCCCCCTGTGTCCCCCCCCCCTCTGTGTCCCCCCCCTCTGTGTCCCCCCCCCCCTCTGTGTCCCCCCCCCTCTGTGTCCCCCCCCCCTCTGTGTCCCCCCCCCCCTCTGTCTCCCCCCCCCCCCCCTCTGTGTCCCCCCCCCCCTCTGTGTCCCCCCCCCCCCTCTGTGTCCCCCCCCCCTCTGTGTCCCCCCCCCCCCTCTGTGTCCCCCCCCCCCCTCTGTGTCCCCCCCCCTCTGTGTCCCCCCCCCCTCTGTGTCCCCCCCCCTCTCTGTCCCCCCCCCCCCCCCCCCCCTGTGTGTCCCCCCCCCTCTGTGTCCCCCCCCCCTCTGTGTCCCCCCCCCCCTCTGTGTCCCCCCCCCCTCTGTGTCCCCCCCCCCCTCTGTGTCCCCCCCCCCTCTGTGTCCCCCCCCCCCCCCCCCTCTGTGTCCCCCCCCCCCTGTGTCCCCCCCCCCTCTGTGTCCCCCCCCCCTCTGTGTCCCCCCCCCCCTCTGTGTCCCCCCCCCCCCCCCCTCTGTGTCCCCCCCCCCTCTGTGTCCCCCCCCCCCTGTGTCCCCCCCTGTGTCCCCCCCCCCCCCCCCTCTGTGTCCCCCCCCCCCTCTGTGTGTCCCCCCCCCCCTCTGTGTCCCCCCCCCTCTCCTGTGTCCCCCCCCCCTCTGTGTCCCCCCCCCTCTGTCCCCCCCCCCTCTGTGTCCCCCCCCCCCCCCCCCCCCCCCCTCTGTGTCCCCCCCCCCCTCTCTGTGTCCCCCCCCCCCCTCTGTGTCCCCCCCCCCCCTCTGTGTGTCCCCCCCTCTGTGGGCTCTGTGTCTGGTTTTTTCCCCCGTCCTTTTTTGTCCCCCCCTCCCCCCCCTCTGTCCCCCCCCCCTCTGTGTCCCCCCCCCCCCCCCCCCTCTCTGTGTCCCCCCCCCCCTCTGTGTCCCCCCTCTGTGTCCCCCCCCCCCCCCCCCTGTGTCCCCCCCCCTCTGTGTCCCCCCCCCTCTGTGTCCCCCCCTCTGTGTCCCCCCCCTCTGTGTGTCCCTCTGTGTCCCCCCCCCCCCCCCCCTCTGTGTCCCCCCCCCCCCTCTGTGTCCCCCCCCCCCCTCTGTGTCCCCCCCCCCTCTGTGTCCCCCCCCCTCTGTGTCCCCCCCCCCCCTCTGTGTCCCCCCCCCTCTGTGTTGTTTCTGGAGTCCCCCCCCCCCCTCCCTGTGTTGTCCCCCCCCCCTCTGTGTCCCCCCCCCCCTCTGTGTCCCCCCCCTCTGTGTCCCCCCCCCCCCCCCTCTGTGTCCCCCCCCTCTGTGTCCCCCCCCCTCCCCCCCCATGTCCCCCCCCCTCTGTGTCCCCCCCCCCCCTGTGTCCCCCCCCCCCCCCTCTGTGTCCCCCCCCCCCCCCCCCCCCTCTGTTCCCCCCCCCCTCTGTGTCCCCCCCCCCCTCTGTGTGTTCCCCCCCCCCCTCTGTGTCCCCCCCCCCCCCCCTCCCACTACCTCCCTCAACAACCCAAGCCACCATCTCTCCATATTGACCAGAGATAGACCCACATTGACCACTGCTACCTGGTAGCCTCTGTAGCCGATCAAGGAGGTACTGGGCCCACCCAAGGGTGCAGTAACAGCACCCCAGGGTGCTGAGCTCATCCATGGGTGCTGGAGCACTCACTGTGGGCCGTGGGCTGGAGATGACCACCTCTGCCTTGTGTTTGTCTACAGCCGATGGAGGAGATGATGAGCTCTGCCCTGAAGGAGCCTCTGAAGTCGGCCATCCTGGGGCTGATGAAGCCCCCAGCCAAGTACGACGCTCAGGAGCTGAAGAAAGCCGTCAAGGTGAGCACTTCTCCGCCATGACCCACAACTAGAGGGTGTGAGCTACAGGGAGAGGTTGAGTACGCTGGGTCTCTATTCCTTGCAGCGCAAGAGGATGAGGGGAGATCTTATAGAGGTGTATAAAATCATGAGAGGAATAGATCAGGTAGATGCACAGAGTCTCTTGCCCAGAGTAGGGGAATAGAGGACCAGAGGACATAGGTTTAAGGTGAAGGGGGAAAGATTTAATAGGAATCTGAGGGGTAACTTTTTAACACAAAGGGTGATGGGTGTATGGAACAAGCTGCCAGAGGAGGTAGTTGAGGCTGGGACTATCCCAATGTTTAAGAAACGGACAGGTACATGGAGAGGACAGGTTTAGAGGGATATGGACCAAAAGCAGGTAGATAGGACTAGTGTAGCTGGGATATGTTGGCCAGTGTGGGTGTTGGGCCAAAGGGCCTGTTTCCACACTGTATTACTCTATAACATGGTGGGGGGGCAACCTCATTGAAACATGCAGGATAGTGAAAGGCTTGGATAGAGAAGATGCGGAGAGGATGTTTTCACCAGTGGGAGAGTCTAGGATTCAAGATCATAGACACAGAATTAGAGGACGTCCCTTCAGGAGGGAGATGAGGAGGAATTTCTTCAGTCAGAGGGTGGTGAATCTGTGGAATTCTTAGCCACAGAAGGCTGTGGATATTTTCAGTGGCTAATTTTAAAGCAGAGGTAGATAGATTATCAGTTAGTACAGGTGTTAGATTATGGGGAGAGGGGTTAGGAGGGAGAGATAGAGCAACAATGATTGAATGATGGAGTGGACTTGTGGGCAGAATGGCCTATTCTATTCCTATCACTTATGAACCTTTGACCTTATGACTTATGACCTTATGAACATTCTCCAGGCCCTCTCTCTGGGCGTGGTCTCCAATCATATTCTCCAAACACCTCCTTTATATTTAACTTTATTAATGTCACATGCACCGAGGTAAAAAGACAAACTTTGTCTAGGCTCATAAGTGATAGGAGCAGAATTAGGCCATTCGGCCCATCAAGCCGACTCCACCATTCAATCATGGCTGATCTATCTCTCCCTCCCAACCCCATTCTCCTGCCTTCCCCCCGTAACCCCTGACACCCGTACTAATCAATAACCTACCTCTCTGCCTGAAAAATACCCATTGACTTGGCCTCCACAACCTTCTGTGGCAATGAATTCCACAGATTCACCACCCCCCCTGACTGAAGAAGTTCCTCCTCATCTCCTTCCTGAAGGGACGTCCTTTAATTCTGAGGCTGTGCCCTCTAGTCCTAGACTCTCCCACTAAAAGCAGACCACACACAATTACATTGGGTGTTTGGTGAACATTTCTGATGGAGATGAATCAAGTCAAGTCAAGGGAGTTTATTGTCATGTGTCCCAGATAGGACAATGAAATTCCTGCTTGCTGCAGCACAACAGGATATTATAAGCATAAATACAGAACAGTTCAGCGTGTCTATATATAGCGTAGACCATATATATACACATAAATAAACAGATAAAGTGCAATAGGCTGTTACAGTTCAGCGTCTGTTTGTTGACAAGTTTAATAGCCTGATGGCTGTGGGGAAGTAGCTATTCCTGAACCTGGATGTAACAGATTTCAGGCTCCTGTACCTTCTGCCCGATGGTAGCGGAGAGATGACTGTGTGGCCAGGATGGTGTGGATCCTTGATGATGCTGGCAACCTTTTTGGGGCAGCGACTGCGATAGATCCCCTCGATGGTGGGGAGGTCAGAGCCGATGATGGACTGGGCAGTGTTTACAACTTTCTGCAGCCTTTTGAATGAGTGTACGATACTCTATTGTCCATTGTACATGGGTCTAGTGAACTGTTCTGTTTAGCCCACAACCTGGGCAGTAAACTAGTGTCACCAAGTGACAGACAGAGTTACAAAAGTACCGAACGGTCCTATCTACTACTTGCTGTGTGTGGATCACTGGATTAGTGAATCCCTGCCTCCTGTACACTTCAGAGACCTGGATCATAGACTCGGGGAGCTGAGCAGCCCAGAATCAGGCTTGTCAGCCCACCTAACCCAACAAATTGGCTCCTTACAGAGGTGTACCAAACCATAAAAGGAACAGATCGGCTAGATGCGTAGGGTCTCTTGGCCAGAGTAGGTGAATCGAGGACCACAGGACATAGGTTTAAGGTGGGGGGGGGGGGGGGGGGGGGAGATTTATTAAGAACTTGAGGGGTAACTTTTTCACACAAACGATGGTGGGTGTATGGAACAAGCTGCCAGAGGTGGTGGTTGAGGCTGGGACTATCGCTATGTGTGAAAAATATTTCGACAGGTACAGTACATGGATGGGACAGATTTAGAGGCATATTAGATTGTTTTAGATTAGTGTGGGTGTCAGTGGTTATGGGACGAAGGTAGGAGAATGGGGCTGGGAGTGAGAGATAGATCAGCCATGATTGTATGGCGGAGTAGACTTGATGGGCCGAATGGCCTATATCTCCTAGAAGTTATGGACATGATAAGGGCCAAAAGCAGGCAGGTGGGACTAGTGTAGATGGGGCTTGTTGGTCGGCGTGGGTAAGTTGGGCCGAAGGGCCTGTTTCCATGCTGTATGGCTATGACTGGACTGGGCTGGTCCCACTTGCTGGACCCATTCAGCCCTTGTCCTTCTGAAACCCTCCTAGAGCCGGCACCTTAAGGAACCGAAGATTAGCCCCATAACCCCTGACACCCTGACTAATACATAATAATCTAATATCACAACCTCAGAGGGCCCCTGAGGGCTGTGGAGGCCAGTTCTCTGGATGCTTTCAAGAGAGAGTTAGACAGGGCTCTTAAAAATAGCGGAGTCAGGGGATATGGGGAGAAGGCAGGAACGGGGTACTGATTGGGGATGATCAGCCATGATCACATTGAATGGCGGTGCTGGCTCAAAGGGCCAAATTGCCTACTCCTGCACCTATTGTCTATTGACAACAATACTTTCCAAATCCACAAGTTGTTAGTGGTGCCAGTGACACAGCTCGTCTCTGCCACCTGCTGGCGGCAGGTTGGGACTGCGGGAGGTTTGTTTGGTTTCAAGGCCAGACTGTGACCATTAATAACTGCGACACATTCAGGCAGAGCTGAACCATCGTCAGACATTTACCATGAGCTCTCGAAAGCGCAAACTTCCTCCCCACCCATCATATTCTGTTTAGAGTAGAATCCTGTTTTAATTCAACAGTAAAACTCCGCGGCTGGAAGGCGATGGTTTGTTCAGTTTTGATCACGCCTGCTTGGTGTGAGAGTGATCCAATGATATTTATTGTCACATGTACCTAGCTACAGTAGGTAAAAGGTAGAGCGCCAGAGATCCGGGTTCGATCCCGACTACGGGTGCTGTCCGTATGGAGTTTGTACGTTCTGCCCGTCACCTGCGTGGGTTTGCTCTGCTATCTCCAGTTTCATCCAACACTCCAAAGACGTACAGGTTAATGGCTTGGTATAAATGTAAAATTGGCCCTAGTGTGCATGTAGGATTGTGTTAATGTGCAGGGATCACTGGTCGATGTGGACTCGGTGGGCCGAAGGGCCTGTTTCCGTGCTGTATCTTTAAACAAAACTAAACTAAACCTGCCCCCGGGAATGGCTAGGTACACAGGACATCCGATCTATGGGACCACATATTGTGTGTTTGCGGATTACTTTAGCTCATGTTGTTATGTGTTAGTTTATGTCACGTTATGCTATATTTTGTTGCTCTACTTTATGAAGATAGACAATAAGATAGACACAAAAAGCTGGGTTAACTCAGCAGGGCAGGCAGCATCTCTGGAGAGAAAGAATGGGTGCCGTTTTGGGTCTGAAGACGGGTCTCGACACGAAATGTCACCCATTCCTTCTATCCAGAGATGCTGCTTGTCCCGCTGCTTTACTCCAGCTTTTTGTGTCTCTCTATGGAAACAGGCCCTTCAGCCCACCGGGACCACACACACCATCAATCTCCCAGTTCTGTAGTGCTTTAGACTTTGCCCACCGAGTCCGTGCCGAACAGTGATGACCCACTCATGCTAGTTCTGTCCCACACACTGGTGACAACATGCAGAGACAATTAACCTAAAAATCTCTACGTTTTTGGAGTGTGGGAGCAAACCGGAGATCCCGGAGAAAATCCACGCGGTCACGGGGAGAACGTACAGACGGCACCCGTAGTCAGGATCGAACCCGGGTCTCCAGCGCTGTGAGGCAGCAACTCTACCGCTGCCCCACCGTGCCACCCTCACTGGTGTGGTTTGTGGCTTTTGTTTGACCACTACGACTGTGTTGTGTTGTTTGCAGGGCCTGGGAACAAATGAAGCCACCCTCATCGAGATCCTCTGCTCTCGCAACAACAGGGAGATCCACGAGATGGGCAGGGCCTACCAGGAAGGTGAGTGAGAGGGAGCTGAGCAAAACGCACAACGCTCCACCTACATCAGTAACTTGTTGAACTTGTTGCTTAACGACTCAAACGTAGACACAAGACACTACACCGGCATTGAGCGCAAGAGTCAGGGTGTCAGTGCTTGAAGAGTATAGACAAACAACTCCAGATGCTGGTTTATACCAAAGATAGACACAAAGTGCTGGAGTAACTCAGTAGGTCAGACAGCATCTCTGCAGGACGTGGATAGATGATGTTCATTTCAGTTTGGGACCCTTTTTTAGTTTAGAATTAAATAAATGTAGTCCCCAATGTTCTCACGGCGCCCCCCCCAACCTACGCTAGGTCCCTCTTTGTTCTCAGAGGTGCGTCCTAATCATACCGCTGGCGCTGATACGGGCAACAGCTTACCAGCGTCGCTCTCATAGATAATAGACAATAGGTGCAGGAGTAGGCCGTTTGGCCCTTTAAGCCAGCACCGCCATTCAATGTGATCATGGCTGATCATCCCCAATCAGTACCCCGTTCCTGCCTTCTCCGCATATCCCCTGACTCCGCTATTTTTAAGAGCCCTATCTAGCTCTCTCAGTCCCGCCATCCCGGGAATTAACCTTGTAAACCTACGCTGTACTCCCTCAATAGCAAGAATGTCCTCAAATTAGAGGACCAAAACTGTACACAATACTCCAGGTGTGGTCTCACTAGGGCTCTGTACAACTGCAGAAGGACCTCTTTGCTCCTATATTCGATTCCTCTTGTTATAAAGGCCAACATGCCATTCGCTTTCTTCACTGCCTGCTGTACCTGCATGCTTACTTTCATAGACTGATGTACAGACCCCCAGATCCCGTTGTACTTCCCCTTTTCCCAACTTGACGCCATTTAGATAGTAATCTGCCTTCCTGTTTTTGCTACCAAAGTGGATAACCTCACATTTATCCGCATTAAACTTCATCTGCCATGCATCTGCCCACTCAACCAACCTGTCCAAGTCACCCTGCATCCTCACAGTTCATACTGCCACCCAGCTTTGTGTCATCTGCAAATTTGCTAATGCTCATCAACGGCCCTCCCTCCCCTCTCTCACCGCCAGCCCGGCTTGCTCCTCTGGTGGCCGTGCCCGCTCCAACATGGTGGCTCAGCGCTCGCTGCGAGCTCCCTTCAGCGTTGGCGCTGGCTTTAGTTGATGTTGGCGTCATGCTCGGCATGGATACTGTGGGTGGAAAGGCCTGTTCTTGTGCTCTGCTGTTCGATGCTTTCTGTTCTAAACATCTGCCTGTGTTCAGACGTCAACTCCCTTTGCAGATAGACACAAAACGCTGGAGTAACTCAGCGAGACAGGCAGCATCTCTGGAGAGAAGGAATGGGTGACGTTTTGAGTCGAGACCCTTCTTCAGTACTCGCTGCCTCTGGTTCTTGTAATTTAAATCTATCACTGACCCCAGGAAGCACATTCCGTGTCTTATCCGAACTCCACGCACACATTCCCTCTAATTTGCTTTCTCCCGCCCCCTCCCTCCCTAGTTTGATGCATCTTGGCTGACTGTGTCCAGCTGCTGAATGTTAGAACTTAGCCTGGCAGAGAAGGAACTGCTTCCATGACCTTAGTCACAGAGTTATGCAGCACTGAAGCTTGCCCATCACTTTGAACACAAGTCATTTAGAACTGGCGCAGATGGGGCTCCAGGGTCGGCATGGGCAAGTTGGGCCGAAGGGCCTGTTTCCGCGCGGTATGACTGACCACCATAATAACAAAGTGGAAGACTAACAGTGTTTCCAATCTTTACAGCCTACAAGAAAGACATGATATCGGACATCAAAGGCGACACATCTGGTGATTTCAGTAAGCTCCTGTGTATTTTGGCCAAGGTAATTTCCCTTCTGTGTCAAGCATGAATCCTGCTGTCCCGCCCCCAACTTGCTCGGCCCCTCTGTAACACCCACATGTTTGTCATCGTCTATGAGAGGGTGGAAAATTACTGGGACTGTTGCTGCACAGCCAGATGTTGGAATCGGGACCCATGTGAATCGGGGATGCCCAGAGATGGGGTCACCTTCCTCGGGCACTAACTGACCACGGGTCCCCAACCTATTCCTCCGTCATGGAGACTTGATGATGTAGATGATACTTTATGTGACTAGTCACAGTGATAGTCTTTGCTTGCATATCCAAGGTATGCAAAGAGGGGCCACATAAAGGGCAGCGACTGTGTTACAAGTATTCACTTTTAACGCAAACCATTTTTAACATGCATTGTGATTGTGGTCCCTGTTCGCTCATGCTTGTCCCCCCCCCCCCCCCCCCCCCCCCCCCACGCCCATTCCCCCTTTGTTCTTCCTCTCGACGGTTCCCCCGTGCTCCCACTTGGCCCATCCTCGACCGTCTTGGCACGGCATCGATATCGACCACAGACACGACCCTCCACTCTCTACCCCCTCACCCACCCACGATCTCACTCAACTGACCACCCCCCCACCAACCCGACCCCCTCACCCACCCACGACCTTGCCCACCCACTCGTCGATCGGAAGCTGGATCTGTCTGGACCCGAGACTCTAAGCTACAGCGAGAGGTTGAGCAGGCTGGGTCTCTATTCCTTGGAGCGCAGCAGGCTGAGGGGTGATGTTATAGAGGTGTACCAAAATTATGAGGGGGAATGATGGGATAAACATATAGTCTTTTCCCTGGGGTCGGGGAAGCAAGAAGCAAAGGTTTAAAGTGAGGGGCTGGGGGAGGATTTAATAGGAACCTGAGGGGCAACCTTTTCACACGGAGGGTGTATGGAACGAGCTGCCGGAGGAGGCAGGGATTATTACAGCATTTAAAATATATTTGGACAGGCACATGGATAGGAAAGGTTTATTGGGATAAGGTCGAAATGTGGGCAGGTGGGACTAATGTAGATGGGGCACTAGTGGGCAGGTGGGACTATTGTAGATGGGGCACTAGTGGGCAGGTGGGACTAGTGTAGATGGGGCACTAGTGGGCAGGTGGGACTAGTGTAGATGGGGCACTAGTGGGCAGGTGGGACTAGTGTAGATGGGGCACTAGTGGGCAGGTGGGACTAGTGTAGATGGGGCACCAGTGGGCAGGTGGGACTAGTGTAGATGGGGCACTAGTGGGCAAGTGGGACTAGTGTAGATGGGGCACTAGTGGGCAAGTGGGACTAGTGTAGATGGGGCACTAGTGGGCAGGTGGGACTAGTGTAGATGGGGCACTAGTGGGCAGGTGGGACTAGTGTAGATGGGGCACTAGTGGGCAGGTGGGACTAGTGTAGATGGGGCACCAGTGAATGACTGCATCAACTGTTCCCGTGTGCAGGGTAGCCGGCCCGACCCGTCCAATGTGGAGGATCAACCCCTCATCGATGCTGATGCCAAGGTAGGTGCTTCGATTACGCCCTCTATGCAGTCAATGACCACACTACCCCTCACTACAGCCTTCAGTGGCAAAAGTGTGTGTTTGAACGCCTCGGTAGGCTGCTGCTGCAGTGTCACAACCCCATGTGAAGCCCTCAGTGGAGGCTGTGTGTGTCTATCCCCACACTAAAGCTCTCAGTTCACTTTAGTTTATTGTCGGGTGTACCGAGGTACAGTGAAAAGCATTCGTTACGTGCTAACCAGTCAGCGGAAAGACAATACATGATTACAATCGAGTCATTCACAGTGTACAGATACATGATTAGGGAGAGATGATAATGAACAGCCTCAGGTGTGTGTGTGCGAGACAGCTCGAGGGAAGTTCCTGCAGAATTCTTCACCTGGGCTAGAGGGGAGGTCCTGCAGACCATTCACCACAGCGTACCTGAATCATCACCCACTCCTTCTCTCCGGAAATGTTGCCTGACCCGCTGAGTTACTGCAGCTTTTTGTGTCTATCTTCAGTTTCCACCAACATCTTCCTACACCAACTCCTTCCTACACATCAGGAGTTGAGGGAGTTGGTGGACCTTCCAAATGCTTCTTGTGTGTCTCTGTCTCTGTGGCAGTGATCTAGTGTTCACACAGAGAGCTGGCCCAGGATAGAGGTATGGAATACCTCAGCAGGGTGGCGCAGCTGGTAGAGCCTCTGCCTCGCAGCGCCCGAGACCCTGGTTCGATCCTGACCTCGGGCGCTGTCAGGCACGTGCCGTCCGGGTCGGCAAGGTAAGCACTGCCTGCCCTGACTAAAATTATATAATGGTAATTACTAAATATAAATAGTAAAGGCATGGGAGAATTATGCCTATCTAAGAGATCGATCTCTCAGGTAGGCATAATTCTCCGTGCCATTCACCCGCAGCACTTGTAACACGAGAAGGCCTGAGCAGTCCACGTGCCGTCAGCGCTGCTTCAAGCCGTCAATTTCAAGGGGAGCTGAAGACAACTGAAATTCTGCCATGGCTGTACTGTTTCTTGGCGGGTTTATCCAAATATGGATTGCCATTATCTTAAGAGTATCTTAGGAAACAAAGAGAGAAGAATGGAGTTTGTGTACCGATAATGTGGTAAGTACATTTCTTGGTGCTATATGTTTTTAAATACCGTATTTGGGGGGGGGGGGGGGGTTCCTTTCACAGCGTTTGGGGAGTCTGGCCCGGGGTAAAGTTGCGGGGAGGGCAGGAGCGTTGTGAAGGAGGGGATCGGTCTCATTTGCGACGCTCTGGGCACGGAGCCACTGCATTGAGGCCGGGGAGAGGATCATCTCGCGTGGCTACGAGCGGCCACCGGGCCTGTCAGTGGAACCATCCGCCACCTCAGTGCCTTCTGCCGGCCCCCGCTCACCTCTGGCAGCTCTCCGTCTAAAGACCACTCTCCTGCCGCTCGCTGGCCTCACTCATGTCAGCCGCGTCCCGCAAAAAACTTAAATTCCAACAGCGCGATTGAGGTTACTCGGCTGTGGGAATTTAAGGATTTGCGGGAAGCGGCTGACATGAGCGAGGCCAACGAGCGGCAGGAGAGAAGTCGTCGAGCGGCGGGTGAGAGGTGTTCGGACGGAGAGCACTGCCAGAGGCAGGAGGCGCTGAAGTGGCGGCCAGTTCTGCTGTTGGGTCCCAGCGGCCGCTCGTAGCCTCCCCGGCCACAATGCGGTGGCTCAGCACCCGGAACGCTGCAACAGCGGTTAGTGAGTTACTGGCATGATCCACGCCCACCACCTGCCATCACCCTTCACCCCCCAACCCAATCAGGAGACTTGGAAACCTTGGGCAATTGAATTGTTACTGTCTTTATTTTTATTTTTTATTTTTACGCAGAGAACAATCTGCTCAAGCGCGGTTTACGCTTTTTTTTTTAAAGGCCGACTGCCTATCCTGAGTAATCACTCATAGCACGTGCTTGGGTGCTGTCTGTGTGGTGTTCGCACGTTCTCCCTGTGACCGTGTGGGTTACCGGTGGGTGCTCCGGTTTCCTGGTTTGTAGGTTGATTGGCACTCTGTAAGTTGTCCCTAGTGTGTAGGGAGTGGAGAAAGTGGGATAACCGAGAACTAGGGTGAACAGGTGATCGTTGGGCTGCGTGGACTTGATGGGCCGATGGGTCTGTTTCCAAGATGTATTAGTTTTGTTTTGTTTTGTTTAGCGATACAGCGTGGAAACAGTTCACAGAGTTCCTGCCATCCGCAATCACCCATACACACAGACACACACAGACACACACAGACACACACAGACACACACAGACACACACACAGGGGACAATTTACAGAAGTCAATTAACCTACAAACCTGTACGTCTTTGGAGTGTGGGAGGAAACCGGAGCACCCGGAGGAAACCCACACAGGTCATGGGGAGAACGTCAACTCTGTACAGACAGCACCCGTGGTCAGGATTGAACCCGGGTCTCTGGGGCTACGAGGCAGCGACTCTACCTCTGAGCCACCGTGCCGCTCAGATCTCTAAACTAAACTATGATCACGACTCTCACCTTTCACTCGCAGGCACTACACGAAGCGACGAAGCTGAAGAAAGGAATGGACGTGGCCAAGTGGATCAGCATATTGACCGAGAGACACATCCCTCATCTCCAGAGAGGTAACAACAGCGCTTGGCAGAGTGACTTACTCACACCTCAGCAACGGAGCAGTAACATGCAGACAAGTTGCTGGAAACTAATTTTCAAGAGAGATTTAGTTCTAAGGGCTAAAGAAATCAAGGGATATAAGGAGAAAGCAGGAACAGGCTACTGATTTTGGATGATCAGTCATGATCGGATTGAATGGCGGTGCTGGCTGGAAGGGCCGAATGGCCTCCTTCTGCACCCATTTTCTATGTCTGAAACGCGCAGCGGGTCAGGCAGCCTCTGTGGAGAGAGAACATAGTCGTACAGTGCCAAAACAGGCCCTTCGGCCCAACTCGTCCAAGATGCCCTATCTAGGCTAGCCCCACCTGCCCGCCTTTAGTTTAGTTTAGATGTACAGCATGCAAAAAAAGGCCGTTCGGAGAACATGCAAACTCCACGCAGACAGCACCCGAGGACGGAACGAACCCGGATCTCTGGCACTGTGAGGCAGCGGTTCTAACAGCTGCGGAACCGTGCCGCTCTTGTGAATCAATGGTCAGAAATAAAGGGCCTGTACCACTTGCCGGTTTTTTTTTTTTCAGCGACTGCCGGCATCATTGACTGACGGTCACTGAAAAATTAACGGCGGTGACGCAGCGTGATGACGTACGTTTTTTCAAGTGTCGCCGCTAGATTTCGAAATGTTCAAAATCCTTTGGCGTCGCTGATATGACGCTGGCAGTCGCTGAAAAATCGCCAAGTGGGACTGGCCCTTAAGTTTTTTGGCCTAATGTTGCTGAAATCATTTGTACATTCATCAAGTTAATGCTAGTAATGCACCTATCATCTACTGTAAATGGTTCATTATCACTGGTTATAGACACAAAATGCTGGAGTAACTCAGCGGGACAGGCAGCATCTCTAGAGCGAAGGAATGGGCGACGTTTCGGGTGAAGACCCTTCTGTTGTTCTGGCAGTGGTGATCCAACACAAGTCAAGAGAGTTTATTGTCATGTGTCCCTGATAGGACAATGAAATTCTTGCTTTGCTTTAGCACAACAGAACATAGTAGGCATTGACTATAGAACAGATCAGTGTGTCCATATACCATTGTATAAATATAAACACACATGAATAAATAAACTGATAAAGTGCAAATAACATATAATGGGCTATTAATAATCATATAACCATATAACAATTACAGCACGGAAACAGGCCATCTCGGCCCTCCAAGTCCGTGCCGAACAAATTTTATTCCCCTTAGTCCCACCTGCCTGCACTCATACCATAACCCTCCATTCCCTTCTCATCCATATGCCTATCCAATTTATTTTTAAATGATACCAATGAACCTGCCTCCACCACTTCCACTGGAAGCTCATTCCACACCGCTACCACTCTCTGAGTAAAGAAGTTCCCCCTCATATTACCCCTAAACTTCTGTCCCTTAATTCTGAAGTCATGTCCTCTTGTTTGAATCTTCCCTATTCTCAAAGGGAAAAGCTTGTCCACATCAACTCTGTCTATCCCTCTCATCATTTTAAAGACCTCTATCAGGTCCCCCCTTAACCTTCTGCGCTCCAGAGCATAAAGACCTAACTTATTCAACCTATCTCTGTAACTTAGTTGTTGAAACCCAGGCAACATTCTAGTAAATCTCCTCTGTACTCTCTCTATTTTGTTGCCATCCTTCCTATAATTGGGCGACCAAAATTGTACACCATACTCCAGATTTAGTCTCACCAATGCTTTGTACAATTTTAACATTACATCCCAGCTTCTATACTCAATGCTCTGATTTATAAAGGCTAGCATACCAAAAGCTTTCTTTACCACCCTATCTATATGAGATTCCACCTTCAAATCAGAGTTTTGTCCGAGCCAGGTTTAATAGCCTGATGGCTGTGGGGAAGTAGCTATTCCTGAACCTGGTCGTTGCAGTCTTCGGGTTCCTGTACCTTCTACCTGAAGGTAGCAGGGAGATGAGTGTGTGGCCAGGATGGTGTGGATCCTTGATGATACTGCCAGCCTTTTTGAGGCAGCGACTGCGATAGATCCCCTCGATGGTAGGAGGTCACCATCACTCAGCAACATTCCTGTTCTAACCTGAATTTCTCTGTGTTTAGTTTTCCAGCGGTACAACGTCCACAGCCCCATCAGGATAACTGAAAGTGTCAAAGATGACATCTCCAAAGACCTGAAGTGCAACTTGGTGGCCCTGGGTAAGACTCATCTCTTCACCTCCGCTGCCGTGACTGCTACACGGTGTGACTACAGGGGCGGCGAGTTGATTTAAGGTCTGCCATTGCCAATGTACGATACAATAAGATAGAACTTAGGGTGGCACGGTGGCGCAGCGGTAGAGTTGCTGCCCTAAGGGTCTGTCCTTCTCAGCCCCATTCTCCTGCTCTCTCCCCATAACCTCTGACACCCGTACTAATCAAGAACCTGTCTATCTCTGCCTTAAAAAATATCCATTGATGGCCTCCACAGCCTTCTGTGGCAAAGAATTCCGCAGATTCACCACCTTCTGACTAAAGAAATGCATCGTTGACATTTACTGGAAGATGAAGTCCAATAAAGACTGGTTAAAGATAGTCCAAGGGTGGCTGGGAGGTCAGGACCTCTAGTTGGTGAGAGGATGATTCAGTGCCTGATAACTGTTCCCTGAATCTGGAGGTTCCTTTTTCACACTTCTGTACCTCTGGTGTGATGGGTGCAGGAGGGAATGGGGGTTAGTGCTCGAGCTGCATGATCTACCCCCTAAGATCATAAGGAATAGCAGTAGAATTAGGCCCACCGTCTACTCCGCCATTCAATCATGGCTGATCTATTCTCTTCCTCGTAACCCCATTCTCCTACCTTTTCCCCATAACTCCTGTCATCTGTACTAATCAAGAATCTATCTATCTCGGCCTTAAATATATTCACTTGTGGCCTCCACAGCCTTCAGTGGCAAAGAATTCCACAGATTCACCAACCCTCTGGCTGAAGAAATTCCTCCTCATCTCCTTCCTCAAAGAATGTCCTTTAATTCTGCGGCTATGACCTCGACTCCTAGACTCTCCCACTAACGGAAATATCCTGGGGACATCCACTCTATCCAAGCCTTTCACTATTCTGTCTGTTTCAATGTGGTTCCCCCTCATTCTTCTAAACTCCAGCGAGTACAGGCCCAGTACCGTCCAATGCTCATCCTAAATTAACCTACTCATTCCTGGGATCATTCTTGTAAAACCTCCTCTGGATCCTCTCCAGAGCCAGCACATCCGTCCTCATGATGTCCTAATTTGAGGAAGGACATCCTTGTGATTGAGGCAATGCAGCGTAGGTTCACGAGATTGATCCCTGCGATGGTGGGACTGTCATATGAGGAAAGATTGAAAAGACTAGGCTCGTATTCACTGGAGTTTAGAAGGATGAGCGAGGGGATGTTTCTTATAGAAACATATAAAATTATAAAAGGACTGGACTAGCGAGATGCAGGAAAAATGTTCCCAATGTTGGGCGAGTCCAGAACCAGGGGCCACAGTCTTAGAATAAAGGGGAGGCCATTTGAGACTGAGGTGAGAAAAATCTTTTTCACCCAGAGAGTTGTAAATTTATAGAATTCCCTGCCACAGAGGGCAGTGGAGGCCAAATCACTGGATGGATTTAAGGGAGAGTTAGATAGAGCACTATGGGGCTAGTGGAGGCAAGTGATATGGGGAGAAGGCAGGCACGGGTTATTGATAAGGGACGATCAGCCATGATCACAATGAATGGCGGTGCTGGCTCAAAGGGCTGAATCACCTCCTGCTGCACCTATTTTCTATGTTTCTATATGGTGTCCAGATTTGCTCGCAGTACTCTAAATGTGGCTTGGACCAGAACCTTATAGAGTCTCAGCGTTACATCCCTGGTTGGTAACAGCCTCATTGTGTGTCTCTTCACAGTGCAATGCATCCAGAACACGCCCGAGTTCTTTGCTGACAAGTTGTCCCAGATTATCAAGGTAAAGGATCTCGGCTTTTCATAGATGCTTCCGTTAACACGAGAGTTTTCAGAGAGAGTCGGTGTGTTTCGGTAACTAAACGTCACGTTGCGATCTGCAGGGTGACCTGAAGCGGGACGTGCTGACCAGGATCATGGTGTGTCGCTCCGAGATTGACCTGCTCAACATCCGCAGAGAGTTCAAAAAGAAGACTAGCCAATCTCTCCACCAATGCATCAAGGTGAGTGGTGGGCACGGCTGCACAGTCCTTGCCTCTCCCTGCAGGAATGTCTGGGCTGTTCGTAAACCCTGGACCACCTCAACACTCTTAGAGAAAGTAGACAGTGCTGGAGACACTCAGCGGGTCATGCAGCATCTCTACAGAACATGGCTAGGCGACAATAGACAATAGGTGCAGGGGTAGGCCATTCGGCCCTTCGAGCCAGCACCGCCATTCAATGTGATCATGGCTGATCATCCCCAATCAGTACCCCGTTCCTGCCTTCTCCCCATATCCCCTGACTCCGCTATTTTTAAGAGCCCTTTCTAGCTCTCTCTTGAAAGCATTCAGAGAACCTGCCTCCACCACCCTCTGAGGCAGAGAATTCCACAGACTCACCACTCTCTGTGAGAAAAAGTGTTTCCACTTCTCCGTTCTAAATGGCTTACTCATTCTTAAACTGTGGCCCCTGGTTCTGGACTCCCCCAACATTGGGAACATGTTTCCTGCCTCTAGCGTATCCAAGCCCTTAACAATCTTATATGTTTCAATGAGATGCCCTCTCATCCTTCTAAACTCCAGAGTGTACAAGCCCAGCTGCTCCATTCTCTCAGCATATGACAGTCCTGCCATCCCGGGACTGTCACAGCGTGCTGCAGAAACTCAGCAGGGCAACACGGTGGCGCAGTGGTACAGTTGCTGCCTTACAATGCTTGCGGCGCCAGAGACCTGGGTTCGATCCCGATTATGGGTGCTGTACGTATGGAGTTTGTACGTTCTCCCCGTGAGTTTTCTCTGAGATCTTTGGTTTCCTCCCACGCACCAAAGACGTACAGTTATATAGTTAAATTGGCTTGGGAACTGTAAAAAATGTCCCTAGTGTGTGTAGGATAGTGTAAAGGCCCTGTCCCACTTTCCTGAATTATTCACGAACTCTCCCGAGTTTTCCCCTTGATTTGAACTCTGTGAATGTCGGTTAATGTCGGTAGCGAGTCCATAGGAGTCCGTAGATGTTTCAACATGTTGAAAAATGTCCACGAGTTTAAAAATAGCCACGAGTACCTACGAACGGCTATTACCTTAATTTTATGAGTTCGAATCAAAGGGAAAACTCGGGAGAGTTCATGAGTAACTCGGGAAAGTGGGACAGGGTCTTTAAAGCCCTGTCCCACGGTACAAGCTCATTCCAAGATCTCTCCCGAGTTTGCCCTGATTCGAACTCGGAGATTTACGGTAATGGCCACTCCTCGGTACTCGGGGATCTCGTGGACATTTTTCAACATGTTGAAAAATCTTCTCGAGTCTTCCCGTGCTTACCCTGCCGCTAGCGAGTCTTCCGAGCACCTGCCGTTAGCACTAAGAGGGGGGTGGGGGGATGACACTGGGAAAGATAATCGCCAAGATTAATATGCAGGGTTGTGTGACGATGACTTCTCTTTTAATTGGCACCTTCATCTCTGCCTCCACCACCAACAGTTGCAGCACAAACCAGCCACTCACCACGCACTGTGTGAAGAATCTTGCCTCGTATATCTACTGCAAACTTCTCCCCACTCTAGTATTTGATTATTCTATCCATGGAAAAAGATTCTGACCATCGACCCAATCATCAGTAGCATCATTGGAGATGCATTGGCTAGTGTACAGGGCGAAGGTTGGTCGGCATGGACCCAGTGGGCTGAAGGGCCTGTTTCCATGCTGTATCTCTAAATTACATCTCACCGTGTGCACTGTTTTGGGAGGTTTAAGGGGGAAGAGGTATCAGACAAGCAATAGTATAGATAGACACAGTGCTGTTTCGCTGAACACCTTCACTCAGTCCGCCTCGGCCTACCTGATCTCCCAGTTGCTCAGCACTTTAACTCCCACCCACATTCCCACACTGACCTTTCTGTCCTGGGCCTCCTCCATTGTCAAAGCGAGGCCCAGCGCAAATTGGAGGAACAGCACCTCATATTTCACTTGGGCAGCTTGCACCCCAGCGGTATGAATATTAATCTCTCTACCCTTTGCTTTCCCATCTCTCCACTCTCCTAGTTGTCGTACTAGTTTCACTGTCGTCCTGTCAAGTTCCACTGTCTGTATAACTCATTATCAGTCTGAAGAAGGGTCTCGACCCGAAACGTCGCCCATTCCTTCTCTCCATAGATGCTGCCTCACCCGCGTGTTACTCCAGTATTTTGTGTCTAACTCATTATCTCCTAGCCCACAGCCAACAATGGACCATTGTGGGCTCCACCTCGCCTTAATTATTGTTGCTTTCTGCATATCGTTCATTAATTTGTTCCAAGTGCCGTCTGTATCTCTCGTTCCCCTCTCCCCCGACTCTCCGTCTGAGGAAGGGTCTCGGCCCGAAACGTCACCTATGCCTTCTCTCCGGAGATGCTGCCGGCCCGCTGGGTTTTTGTGTCTGACCATCGTGTCCATGTCTGTGCGTTGCAGGTGGCCATCAAGGACGACTTTCAACGTGTGCTGCTGGCCCTGTGTGCGGGCGATGACTAGCGACAGCAAGGACATGGCGCTCCCCACCCCCACTCCCGACCCGGGGAGGCTGGATGCTGCCAGGACCACTCCACCCCCCCTCATCATCTCATCTAACTCCAAAATATTCCCGCAGTGTGCTCTCGTGAGATTGTGACCGATTGTAACCAGATAATAAATGTTTGAGAACACTTCTGTGTAGGTCGTGTGTTGTCAAATAGAGGCGATGTAAACTTGGGCAGCCTACACCCCAGCGGTGTTAATATTCTCTATGGTATCTGCCTCCACCACCACCCCTGGCAGCGAACTCCACGCACCCACCCGCACATCTCCTTTAAACTTTACTCATCTGAACTTCATGTGCCTGTCCCACTGGCGATTTTTCAGCAGACTGCTGGCATCTGTCAGAGTGGCGCAGACGCACGCAGACACACGCGCAGACACACGCGCAGACACGCACAGACACAGAACAGAAACACACAAAGGCACATCCCCTACAAACCCCTCCTTCCTTAACCAGCCTGTTATGTAGGTGGGGGACAGGGCAAGAGGGGGGAGCGCTGTCTAAAAAATTCACTCGATGCAAAGCCAATGTGATACAGACACACACCGCGATGAACAGGAAGGTTGGCGCTGTAAAAAGACGGCTAAAGCACCGTGTGCGGTAAGTCCTTTAAAAGATGGGAGGGAAGGAGTGGAGACAACTTTTAAGAAGCCAGAGATACACGGCAGCGAAGCTCGGCGGACATTTAACATTACCGGTCGGTTATCCCTGGTTCTGAAAACTACTTACCTTCTTTTTTTTTTCCCCCAATGAGCCAAAGAAATTGACCATATCCAGCACCGGCTACAACCGACGAGAACCTCCGACCTCCTGGCGACCCACCTAATAATTAGCGGCAACCATAATGAGGCCACGACTAGATTCCAGAATGCGGGGACTCCTCACGGCCATGAAGGCGACTCGCTGACAACATGTGGTGACCACATAGTCTCCTGCAATCGCATAAAAAGTCACCTAAGTGGGACAGGCCCATCCTACACCCTAAAGTCTTTGAAGTTCCTGCCTCCGTAGGGTTACAACTACATAAGCGCCTCATTCCCAACAGTATGAATATTGACCTCAAACTTCCAGTAACCCTTCCCTTCCCTCTCTCTCCATCCCTCTCCCATCCTAGTCCTCCTAATTAAATTTTACCCTAGCATGCTTCGTTGTCCGTTTCCCCTAACTAACAATGATCCATTCCATATTTTCCTTTGATCTCTCGTTTTCACGCCTTACTCTTCCAGATCTCTGTATCTCCCTCTTCCCTGACTCTCAGTCTGAAGAATGGTCTTGACCTGAAAAATCACCCACTCCTTCTTTCCAGAGATGCTGCCAGTCCCGCTGAGTTACTCCATTGTGTGGAGTCTTTCATCAGTGTAGTCCCTTCCTACCACCGATACAAGGAGTTGCAGCAGCTACTTTACCAAGAAAGTGCCAAAGTGCTGGAGTAACTCAGCCGGTCAGGCAGCATCGCTGGATAATGGAGATACTACATGTTGCTCTGAGTTACTGCAGCACTGTGTGTTGGAGTAACTAAACCCGCACGCTAACACTTTCCTACACGCAATAGGGACAATTTTATATATACTGTATCTCAATAGACAATAGGTGCAGGAGTAGGCCATTCAGCCCTTCGAACCAGCACCGCCATTCAATGTGATCATGGCTGATCATCCCCAATCAGTACCCCGTTCCTGCCTTCTCCCCATATCCCCTGACTCCGCTATTTTTAAGAGCCCTCTCTAGCTCTCTCTTGAAAGCCTCCAGAGAACCGGCCTCCACTGCTCTCTGAGGTAGAGAATTCCACAGACTCTCCACTCTCTGTGAGAAAAAATATTTCCTCGTCTCCGTTCTAAATGGCTTATCCCTTATTCTTAAACTATGGCCCCTGGTTCTGGACTCCCCAAACATCAGGAACATGTTTCCTGCTTCTAGCGTGTCCAAGTATCAAACCTGTACGTCTTTGGTGTGTGGGAGGAAACCGAAGATCCCAGAGAAAATGCACGCAGGTCATGGGGAGAACATGCAAACTTCGTACAGACAGCAACCGTAGTCAGGATCGAACTCGGGTCTCTGGCGCTGTAAGGCAGCAACTCTACCACGGTGATGCTGTTAATTTCTCCACAGTAATAAACAGAGATGCTGGCGGAACAGCAGGCCTGAAGATGTACCTGTCCCTTTACCCTCCCCCCCCCCCCCCCCTCAACTCCATACAAGGACCCCAACAGTCTTTCCAGGTGAAGCAGGGATTCACCTGCACCTCCTCCAACCTCATCTACTGTATCCGCTGTTCCAGATGTCAACTTCTCTACATGGGCGAGACCAAGCGCAGGCTCGGCGATCGTTTCACTGAACACCTCCGCTCAGTCGCCTTAACCTACCTGATCTTATCCCAGTGGCTCAGCACTTCAACTCCTCCTCCCATTCCTGATCGGATCTTTCTGTCCTGGGCCTCCTCCATTGCCAGAGTGAGGCCCAGTGCAAATTGGAGGAACAGCACCTCATATTTTGCTTGGGCAGCTTACACCCCAGCGGTATGAACATTGAATTCTCTAACTTCAAATAGCCCTTACTTTCCCTCTCTCTCCATCCCCTCCCCCTTCCCAGTTCTCCGACCAGTCTTTCTATCTCCAACTACATTTTATCTCTGTCCCGCCCACTCCCCTGACATCGGTCTGAAGAAGGGTCTCGACCCAAAATGTCGCCCATTCCTTCTCTCCACAGATATTGCCTGACCCGCAGTTACTCCAGCAGTCTGTTCTTTGCTCGACATTGATCTAATTGTGATTGTAATTAATTTTATTAGTCAAGTATTTAAACATACAATTAATTTGATTTGCCCCCAGTTATACAAAAAAAAGCACCAAGATACATACAGACATAACAATTAAACATAAACAGGCGTGTGAGAATCCCCAGGGTTTTTTCTCCACTGTGATGGAAGGCAAATAACTTGTATCTTCTCTCCTCTATTTCTCCCGCGGTAGGGACGAGCAAACCTCCACAGTTGGCGATCGAAGCTCCTGCAATCGGGGTGATCGGAGTTCCTGCAGTTGGAGCTCCCGCAGTCGATCCCTGACCAAGGGGCCACCAGCTCCACAGTGTTAAGGCCACAGTGCAGACGGATATACGAATGGATAAGGTTCCATCTCCGTCGAGGAAAGAGATAAAGAATGTTTCCCCCCCTAATACAAAAACTAAAGGTTCACTATAAACATACTAGTAGACACAGACCAAAATCACAAAACAAGAACTCAGACGAGACGGGCTGTGGATGCGGCTACCGTGTACCTTTTGGGATCCATACTTGTTCTTGCCCCTTTGTTCTCGGCGATGCGGCCCATCTACATGGGCCTGTCCATGGCTATCGGACCTCGGTCCATCAGGTAGGAGTGTACCCACCCCCACAACAAGCACCTCTCCAACATGGCCGCCCCCACAACAAGCACCACTCCAACATGGCCGCCCCCATGACAAGCACCACTCCAACATGGCCGCCCCCACAACAAGCACCACTCCAACATGGCCGCCCCCATGACAAGCACCACTCCAACATGGCCGCCCCCACAACAAACACCACTCCAACATGGCCGCCCCCACACGACAAGCACCGCTCCAACATGGCCGCCCCCATGACAAGCACCACTCCAGCATAGCCGCCCCCACAACAAACACCACTCCAACATGGCCGCCCCCACAACAAGCACCTCTCCAACATGGCCGCCCCCACACGACTCCAACATGGCCGCCTCTATCTGCTCTCAACCACAGCCCGTTCATGCGAGGCAATTGGATGATCACTGCAACGCCGGCTCTGAAATGACAAGCCATTTATTACACGGTTCTCAACGGGGAATAAAACCACTACATGCAAGTCAAGAAATGTCTGCTGTTTTATAGCAAGTGGCAGCCACCACAAAGGGCCTGTTCCCGCACTGTGTCTCTAAACTAAACTGAACTTTATTGATCCCAGGAGGGAAATTGATCTGCCAACTGTCATAAAACACAAAATACATGAAACATGAAATTAAAGTGACGTGTGGAAAGGATTGGGGATGTGCAAAGATTGAGGGGGGGGAGGGGGGACAGTCTACCCCACAACAGAAGGGGGAGGAGTTGTACAGTTTGATACCCACAGGGAAGAAGGATCTCCTGTGGCGTTCTGTGCTGAGTCTTGGTGGAACCAGTCTGTTGCTGAAGGTGCTCCTCAGGTTGACCAGTGTGTCATGGAGGGGGTGAGCTGCATGGTCCAGGATGCTCCGCAGTTTTGAGGAGCATCCTCCCCTCCAGGTATCTCTGCAGGAGGTGGAGAGATATGGGTTATGTGCAGATGTGATGGTCTTCGCATCATGTTCAGCATCTCCTTGGTGGGCCAAAGGGCCTGTTCTAAGTTCCATGTACTATGACAGAGTAAAGAGAAGCATTGATGAGTCAGGTGGAGCGCATTGCGTTTTAATGAGTGCAGGGTCAGTAATTGAGAGGATCGGACCATTACATTGTCCGATCTAATGCAATGTCACAGAAGGCCAGGTTAGCCACTTCATAGTGAATGGCAGGCCCCTGGGGAGTGTTCCAGGGCAGAGGCATCTATGAGTAGGAAGGAACTTCAGATGCTGGTTTGAACACAGAATGCTGGAGTAACTCAGCGGACAGGCAGCATCTATGGAGAGAAGGAATGGGTGACGTTTTGGGTCGAGGCCCTTCTACCGACGAAGGGTCTTCTCTCCAGAGATGCTGCCTGTCCCGCTGAGTTACTCCAGCACTTTGTGACTATCTTGGATTACTGTTGACACAGAATGCTGGAGAAACTCAGCGGGTGAGGCAGCATCTCTGGAGAAAAGGAGTGGGCGACGTTTCGGGTCGAGACTACTGTGTACAGTTTTGATCACCAGGTTATTGGAAGGATGTTGTTAAGCTGAGAAAGAATGCAAAGTCGAGTTCAGGAGGCTGATTGTGATAGAAACATAGAACATAGAAAAATATGCGCAGGAGTAGGCCATTCGGCCCTTCGAGCCGACACTGCCATTCAACATGATCATGACTAAAATCCTGCTTTCTCCCCATGAGATAGCAATGTTACAACATTTTGAGATTATAAAAATCAAGTCTGTAATTTATCCCATCAGATAAAGCATAAAAAGAAGTTTAATTTGACACCTAATTCACTTTCATATCTTCAGTATTAAAAAAGTTAAGGCCATTTCATACTGAAATTAGCATCTTGTTCCCTATTGATTTTCCATTGACACAAAAGCTGTGATCGAGGACAGTCAAAAGCCCATAACTTTATTAAAAATTAAGAGAACTGAAAGAAATGTTCAGTTATTATAGATTGAAGCATTCCGAAACAAATATGAAACAATCTTACTTAGATGACTTGAAATTAAAGCATATAATTAGTTAGTTACCAAATTGTAGCTAATTACAAAATTAAATTACTAGATCAAAACATCTATCAATTTCTTAAGAATAGATGAACATTTTTAAATAGCCTAAGTGTCCAAATAACATTCACACAATAATTCACAATACAACATAATTTTTAAATCTCATTGTCATGGATTTATAGGCCAAATGGAAGGAATTGAATGTTTAATACCTGTAAATTAAGGGTCATTTAAATCATCTTGCAAGTGGGTTTTTCTGGAACGCGATCATTTGGAACGTTGCGATTGCGGCAAATTTAAACTCCATATCGGCAGGAAAAATACTGCCGGTTCCTATAGGGTAAAAAATCACCGTTTCGTAACGTAAAATATGAATTAAAGGCATCTTAAGGATCATTTTTATACATAAAATAAACGGCTTTCATTTACCTGTCCCCTACGTGAAATCCGTCCCTGTTTTTGGCGTTGACGGCTTTAGAAGCAGATTTTAAAATGACTCCAGCGCTGAGCTTGTCGGGCGATTTAAAAAAATAATACACAGAACGCCCGTCGGAACGATTCTTCAGTATAACCTTGCACTCCAACCAAATATAATCCAGGACAAGGTAGAAAAAAAACGCATTTTAACTGCCCCCCCCCCCTCAAAGGCGCCAAAATTGCGCACACGGCCAGTGGCAGAATTGCAGCACCACTGAAGGAAAGTATTGTAACATACCTACATATACTTTGATTCCATTAGTCCTAAGAGCTAAATCTAACTCTCTCTTGAAAATATCCAGTGAATTGGCCTCCACGGCCAAATACTGAGACTGTGACCTCTGTGACCTAGACTCTCCCGCGAGTGGAATCATCCTCTCCACATCCACTCTATCGAGGCCTGTTGGGCCAAAGAGCCTGTGTGAATGCTGCACCACTCAATAACTCTATGAACAGGTTCAGATTCTTGTGAGTCTGAACCGCAGAGGCTGTAATCCTGGGGATTTTCAGAATTGGACCCACACAGGGACTGTGCACCCTTCTGGAGAAAAGAAACTGGAGACGTCCGTCATTGTTAGGCAGGGACCGTCACGAGACTGTACATCCAGGGAGGACACTGATAGCATTTGCTGCCAGCTCAGAGACCTGTGACTGTTGTTCAATTATGAAGGATTTTGATGGAGTGGACGGGGAAGGTTTATTTCCTCTGGTTTAGGAGCCGGAGACGGGGATCATCAATTTCCACCTGTCACCAGGAGAATGAGGAGAGAATGAGGAGAAATGTCTTTACACAGAGAGTTGCTCGTGCGTTGCTTGCTTGACGACAGGGGAAGGTGGAGACACAGACCATCGCATCTTTAAGGTAAAGTTAGATAAATATTTGAAGTTGTGAACGACATAGATACGCAAGTGTATTCCTGTGTGTTTCGTTTAGTTTAGAGATACAGCGCAGAAACAGGCCCTTCGGTCCACCAAGTGTCTAGATCAGGGGTAGGCAACCTTGTTCTGCATTGGGGCCAGGACGCAAGTCTGTGAGCGGATGGCGGGCCGCATCTATCACGTGTACGCACGGATCTCGCCCCCATCCCGCACCGGGTGGCAGGCATCAAATCACGTGTTCACAGACGGTGCACGGCCGTGTTGGCGGCTTTGCGCATGATGCGGCATGGCCAGAGCTCGGCGCTTGGCGCTTGGCGCTCACGGGCCGGATGATCACGGGGAAAAAAATCTGACTGCGGACCGGATCATTTCCGGTTACGGGCCGCTGTCGGCCCGGGGGCCGTAGGCTGCCGAACCCTACTCTAGATGTTCACAGTCTCTTGCCCAGAGTACGGGAATCGAGGACCAGAGGACATAAGTTTAAGGTGAAGGGGAAAAGATTGAAGGGGAAAAGATTTAATAGGAATCTGAGGGGTAACCTTTTCACACAAAGGGTGGTGGGTGCATGGAACAAGCTGCCAGAGGAGGTAGTTGAGGCTGGGACTATCCCAACATTTAAACATCACTTAGACAGGTACATGGATAGGACAGGTTTAGAGGGAAATGGACCAAACGAGGGCAAGTGGGACTAGTGTAGCTGGCACATGTTGGCCGGTATGGGCAGGTTAGGCCGAAGGGCCTGTTTCTATGCTGTATCACTCTATGCGTCAACACTGACCAGCGATCCCCGCACAATAACACTATCCTACACACACCAGGGACAATTTACACTTACAACAAGCCAATTAACGTACAAACCTGGAGTGTGGGAGGAAAGCGAAGATCTCTGAGAAAGCCCACACAGATCACGGGGAGAACGTGCAAACTCCGTACAGACAGCACCCGTAGTTAGGATCGAACCTAGGTCTCTGGTACTGTAAGGCAGCAACTCTACCGCTGCACCACTGTGCCAAGATGCTGAGGAAAGAGCTAGGGTTGCCTCAATGGGCCGAGTGGTCTATTTAATTGCTGTACACCTTGCTGTACACCTCTGTTGTTTTAGTGCCTCTGTCAGGTCTATGCAGGTTTGTTTTTGATATTTAAAGTAATTGCATGTTTAAATATTTATTAATATGCCTCTTGGCATGGGAATTGTGCTGCGTATAACATGAATGAATGCACAGTTGAGATTTCAAAATGACCTTCAGATTAAGGCTCTGTGGACAAGTTGCATTACTCTGTATTACTGTGTGTTTTGGACGACACGATCACAGTAAACAGAGCTTACGCATCACAGCGCCAGATATCCCGATTCAATCCTGACCTGGGGTGCTGTCTGTGTGGAGTGTAGAAACATAGACAATAGGTGCAGGCCATTCGGCCCTTCGAGCCAGCATCGCCATTCAACGTGATCATGGCTGATCATCCCCAATCAGTACCCCGTTCCTGCTTTCTCCCCATATCACCCTGACTCCGCTATCTTTAAGAGCCCTATCTAGCTCTCTCTTGAAAGCATCCAAAGAACCGGCCTCCACCGCTCTCTGAGGCAGAGAATTCCACAGACTCACCACTCTCTGTGAGAAAAAGTGTTTCCTTGTCTCCGTTCTAAATGGCTTACTCCTTATTCTTAAACTGTGGCCACTGCTTCTTAAATTTTGGGATAGTCCCTGCCTCAACTAACTCCTCTGGCAGCTTGTTCCATTAGCCCCCACCCCTTGTGTGAAAAGGACAATTGGGCATATTCAAGGGTAGAAAAAGACACAAAGTGCTGGAGTAACTCAGTGGGTCAGGCTGCAGCTCTGGAGAACATGGATAGGCAACATTTCGGGTGGAGACCCTTCATCAGACATGGATAGGAATAGGTTGGGAGATGCTGGTTTAACCCGGAGATAGACAAAGTGCTGGAGTAACTCAGTGATCCAGGCTGCTTCTGGAGAAAATAAATGGTGATGCTTACCTATTGAGGTTGAGGGAGATATGAGACAAACATGTCCCATTCCAAACGGGCCAGAAGTGTGAAAACGCACACCTCCAGATTCAGGGACAGTTCCTTCCCAGCTGTTGTCAGGCAACTGAACCATCCTACCACAACCAGAGAGCAGTGCTGTACTACTATCTACCTCATTGGTGACCCTCGGACTATCCTTGATCAGACTTTGCTGGCTTTACCTTGCACTAAACGTTATTCCCTTATCATGTATCTATACACTGTAAATGGCCCGATTGTAATCATGTATAGTCTTCCCGCTGACTGGATAGCACGGAACAAAACATAGAAACATAGAAAATAGGTGCAGGAGTAGTTCTGGACTTCCCCAATATTGGGAACAATCTTCCTGCATCTAGCCTGTCCAACCATTAAGAATTTTGTATTTTGTAAGTTTCTATAAGCCCTTAAGAATTTTCACTGTACCTCGGTACACGTGACAATGAACTAAACTGAACTGAAACATAGGTAAATGGGATGGGAGTGCGTGGTCCTGGGCCTGCTTGTGTGCTGTATAACTGCAGGAGTGTGGATCTGTGATTTCCTCATTGTCTTTATCCATCAGTCTTACCAGGGATAAGTCAGGCACCCGCACTTCTTACAGATTCCTCTTGAGGGCAATAAGACACAAAGTTCTGTGGTGTGATGTCTTCACAGAGGTAGTGTTGGCCTCTGTGTGAGAGAGAAACAAAGGAGCAGAGTTTGCCCGCAAGCACCTACTGATTGGAGCTCCCATTTAATTGGAGCCCTGCTGACAGGTTGCCACCGATCTCATCTCTGAGATGTGGCCGGTTTGCTGGCTGCTCTTTCTCTGTCTCGCCCACTCCCCTCCCGATCTGAATCATTCTCACGGCATATTATTAAGCCCCTGTCCCACTGTGCAAAGTAATTCGAGAGTTCTCCCGAGTTTCCCCCGATTCGAACTCGGAGAATTGTGGTAATGGCCGTTCGTAGGTACTAGGGGCTCTCGCGGAGATATTTTCACACCGTTGAAAAATCTTCATGAGTTTACCGCGTTTCCCGGGTACTTCCCGTTAGCATTACGAGCCGCTAAGAGGCGTCCCGAGCTCCGACGTACCCGCTGCGTACATTCTGTGTACTTACCACGAGTTTGATTTTTTTTTAAACTCGGGAGAGCTCTTGAATTACCTCGTACAGGGAGAGGGGCTTTAGCGTGGTCAGGGTGGCGGGAGATTGAGGTGACGATGATGGCAGGTACCCACGGGAGCGTGTTGGGCGGCGCAGTGGCGCAGCGGTAGAGTTGCTGCCTCACAGCGCCAGAGACCCAGGTTCGACCCAAACCACGATTGCTGTCTTTACGGAGTTTGTACGTTCTCCCTCGTGATCTGCGTGAGCTTTCTCCAGGTGCTCCGGTTTCCTCCCACACTCCAAAGCCGTAAAGGTTTGTAGGTTAATTGTTTTGGTTTAAATTGAAATTGTCCCTAGTGTGTGTAGGATAGTGTTAATGTGCGGGGATCGCTAGTCGGCGCGGACTCGGTGGGTCGAAGGGCCTATTTCCGCGCTGTATCTCTAAACAAACCTAACAAAAGTAAGTGGGAGTCGTAGAGCTGTACAGCACGGAAGCAGGCCCTTCAGCCCATCTTTAGCCAGCACAGCCCATAGCTGTTGAGTGGTCCACAGTGATGAGGGAGTGCTGGTTCCAAATAGAGTCCTAGAGTCAAACAGGCCCTTTGGCCTGACTTGCCCACATCAACCAACATGTCCCAACTCTGTCCCAACTCTCAGAGGATGGTGGAGGCAGGTTCTCTGGATGCTTTCAAGAGAGAGCTAGATAGGGCTCTTAAAAATACCAGAGTCAGGGGATATGGGGCGAAGGCAGGAACAGGGTACTGATTGGGGATGATCACATTGAATGGCGATGCTGGCTCGAAGGGCCGAATGGCCTACTCCTGCACCTATTGTCTATTGTTTATAACTACACTATTCCCACCTGTCCACGTTTGGCCCATATCCTAAACCTGTCCTATCAGTCTGAAGAAGGGTCTCGACCTGAAACTTCACCCACTCATTCTATCCAGAAGCTGCCTGTCCCGCGGAGTTGCTCCAGCATTTTGTGTCCATCTTCATTTTAAACCAGCATCTGCAGTTCCTTCCTATAACTATATGTCTAATCGCTTCTTAAATGTTGCGATAGTCCCTGTCTCAACCATCTTCTCCAGCAGCTCGTTCCATACACCCACCACCCTTTGCGTGAAAAAGTTACCCCTCAGATTCCAATAAATTCTTTCGCCCCTCACCTTAAACCAACACCCTCTGGTTCTCGATTCCCCTACCCTGCATAGAAGACAGTGCATTCACCGTATCAATTCCCCTCATCATTTTATACACCCCCTTAGACAGCCTCCTACGCTCCAATTGAAAAAGTCCTAGCCTGCTGAATCCCATCCTAAATCTCAGACCCTCGAGTCCCGGCAACATCCTTGTGAAGTCGCTTGGACAGAGTGGATGTGGAGAGGATGTTTCCGTTAGTGGGAGAGTCCATAGGTCCAGAGGTCGTAGCCTCAGAAATAAAGGCGCTCTTTTAGGAAGGCGATGAGGAGGAATTTACTTAGTCTGAGGGTGGTGAATCTGTGGAATTCATTGCCACAGAAGGCTGTGGAGGCCAAGTCAGTGGATATTTTTAAGGCAGATATGAGATGGACAGATTATTGATAAGTACGGGTGTCAGGGGTAATGGGAAGAATGGAGTTAGGATGGGGAGATACATCTGCCATGATTGAATGGTGGAGCAGACTTGATGGGCCGAATGGCCTGATTGCTCCTATTACTTATGACCTAAATCTTCTCTGCATTCTTATCAGTTTAGATTCCTGTAGGTTAGTCATTGTTATAATTACGTTAGATGTAAATTAGTATTATTAAGTTAGTTAAGTCAATTGATTATTTACTATTAAAATATGATAATGTAAGGCTTTCTAAAATCAAAAGATTTTTATATTTTCCAGTCCATTAATATTTATTCCATGTTCCCAGACCGGTTTTGTATCTGTAATCTTCAACTTTGTTTTGTTTATCTTTGAGTTCTCCGTTCAAGGTGAAAGCTGTACTGTGCGCTCGAAAACACATTCCAGGGAGATAACATGTCTGGCCAGTGTCTGTAAAGGGATTCCGCCATCTTAATAAATGCAATTTCTTGCAGTTTAAAGCGTCTTCTGAGTCAGTGTGCTTTCTGGAACGTATCTTCAATGTAGTTGATCCAGGAACATGTGGATGGTGATATTTACACAAAGGAAACTGAAGACATCGACCATCTCCAGTTCAAGACCAATGATGCTGACTGGAGTGTGTGCACCACCTTGTATCCAAAGTAGACATCCGTGTGCAGCACTAGTGTTGAGAGTTCTCGTGCGGGATGTTTTGTCACCTCTCCTCACTGACTATGGTCTATGGGTCAGGAACAGGTCTATTTAGACTATACAGTTACAGCGTGGAAACGGGACCTTTGGACCGCCGAGTCCGTGCCGACTAGCGATTACTGCGAGTAGAGTGTTGGAGGAAACCCAAAAACCCGGAGAAAACCCACGCGATCACATGGAGAACGTGCAAACTCTGTTCAGACAGCACCCATACTCTGGATACAACTGGGGTTTAGTTTAGTTTCGAGTTGCAGCTTTGAAGCAGGCCGGGGTGGGAGATTGCAACCTTCACGCTGTTTAGATGAATGCAATCAAGCAAGATCGAATAGAACAAGTTGTCTGACAACTTTTGGCTGTTCACGCAAGACTCGTCTACCGAGTCTGCACCGACCAGCGATACACGCACACTAACACTAGTCTACACACTCGGAACTATTCATAATTTTACCAAAGCCAGTTTAGCCTACAAACCATTACATCTTTGGTGTGCGTGAGGAAACTGGAGCAACCGCAGAAAACACACGCAGGTTTCCCAATCCTCTGGCTTCCGGCTACTCTTTGCTGTGTTATACATCTTTTCTTTCAGTTTTATTCTCTCTCTAACTTCTCTTGTCAGCCACGGTTGCCTCTTACTCCCCTTAGAATCTTTCTTCCTTTTTGGAATGAAATGATCCTGTGTCTTCCGGATTATGCCCAGAAATTCCTGCCATTGCAGTTCCACCATCATTCCTGTAATCAGGATGGAACCCGAGTCTCTGGCGCTGTAAGGTGGCAACTCTACCATGGTGCCACCATGCCACCCCATCTATTGGACAGGCACATGGATAGGAAAGGTTTGGAGGGTATGGGCCAAAGGCAGGCAGATGGGACAAGCGTGCTCTATGACGGTAAACGGGTCCTTTTCACAATGGCAGGCAGTGACTAGTGGGGTACCGCAAGGCTCAGTGCTGGGACCCCAGCTATTTATAATATATATTAATGATCTGGATGAGGGAATTGAAGGCAATATCTTCAAGTTTGCGGATGACACTAAGCTGGGGGGCAGTGTTAGCTGTGAGGAGGATGCTAGGAGACTGCAAGGTGACTTGGATAGGCTGGGTGAGTGGGCAAATGTTTGGCAGATGCAGTATAATGTCGATAAATGTGAGGTTAGCCATTTTGGTGGCAAAAACAGGAAAGCAGACTATTATCTAAATGGTGGCCGACTAGGAAAAGGGGAGATGCAGCAAGACCTGGGTGTCATGGTACACCAGTCATTGAAAGTAGGCATGCAGGTGCAGCAGGCAGTGAAGAAAGCAAATGGTATGTTAGCTTTCATAGCAAAAGGATTTGAGTATAGGAACAGGGAGGTTCTACTGCAGTTGTACAGGGTCTTGGTGAGACCACACCTGGAGTATTGCGTACAGTTTTGGTCTCCAAATCTGAGGAAGGACATTATTGCCATAGAGGGAGTGCAGAGACGGTTCACCAGACTGATTCCTGGGATGTCAGGACTGTCTTATGAAGAAAGACTGGATAGACTTGGTTTATACTCTGTAGAATTTAGGAGATTGAGAGGGGATCTAATAGAAACTTACAAAATTCTTAAGGGGTTGGACAGGCCAGATGCAGGAAGATTGCTCCCGATGTTGGGGAAGTCCAGGACAAGGGGTCACAGCTTAAGGATAAGGGGGAAATCCTTTAAAACCGAGATGAGAAGAACAGAGAGTGGTGAATCTCTGGAATCTCTGGAACTCTCTGCCGCAGAGGGTAGTCGAGGCCAGTTCATTGGCTATATTTAAGAGGGAGTTAGATGTGGCCCTTGTGGCTAAGGGGATCAGAGGGTATGGAGAGAAGGCAGGTACGGGATACTGAGTTGGATGATCAGCCATGATCATATTAAATGGCGGTGCAGGCTCGAAGGGCCGAATGGCCTACTCCTGCACCTAATTTCTATGTTTCTATGTTTCTATGACTCTATGGCTCCAGGTAGAGGATTCTGTTTGTAATGGAGTGTGCTGACTCCTAACTTGGAAATGAATTAGATTAAGATTAGGGTGTTGAATGCCGATTTACAATTTATAAATAAGAGATAGACACAAAAAACTGGAGTAACTCAGTGGTCGGACAGCATCTCTGGAGAATAAGAGTAGGTGACGTTTTGGATTGAGACCCTTCTTCAGATGTGACGTAGGTGTCAATCGACAATAGACAATAGACAATAGGTGCAGGAGTTGGCCATTCGGCCCTTCGAGCCAGCACCGCCATTCAATATGATCATCCACAATCAGTACCCAGTTCCTACCTTCTCCCCATATCCCCTGACTCCGCTATCTTTAAGAGCTCTATCTAACTCTCTGTTGAAAGCATCCAGAGAATTGGCCTCCACTGCCTTCTGAGGCAGAGAATTCCATAGATTCACAACTCTCTGGGTGAAAAAGTATTTCCTCATCTCCGTTCTAAATGGCCGACCCTTAAATTCTTAAACTGTAGCCCCTGGTTCAGGACTCCCCCCAAAATCGGGAGCATGTTTCCTGCCACTAGCGTGTTCAATCCCTTAATAATCTTATATGTTTCAATAATCTTATATGTTCTTGATATCCACGTGTTCCAGCGTAGTCAGGACCAGGGAGGTACTGTCTGCCGTGGACCTGTTGCAACGCTAGATCAACTTGCACCATGACCAACCTGTCAAAGTGCTTCATGATGTAATCAGACACCACTGCCTCTTAAGATGTTCCCGATGTTGGGGGAGTCCAGAACATGTTCCCGATGTTGGGGGAGTCCAGAACCAGGGGCCACAGTTTAAGAATAAAGAGTAAGCCATTTAGAACGGAGACGAGGAAACACTTTTTCTCACAGAGAGTGGTGAGTCTGTGGAATTCTCTGCCTCGGAGGGCGGTGGAGGCAGGTTCTCTGGATGCTTTCAAGAGAGAGCTAGATAGGGCTCTTAATAGCAGAGACAGGGGATATGGGGAGAAGGCAGGAACGGGGTACTGATTGGGGATGATCAGCCATGATCACATTGAATGGCGGTGCTGGCTCGAATGGCCAAATGGCCGACACCTGCACCTATTGTCTATTGTCGAAGATCACAGCGGCCATTGGACCAGACAAGCTTCCACATATTCCCATCTCCACCCATTTCCACTTTCCGTAGAGAACGTTCCCTCCGCAACTCCCTGGTTAACTCATCCCTTCACACACAAACCTTCCCCTCCTCTCCAACCGCAGAAGATGCAACACCTGTCGTTCTACCTCCCCCCTCGACTCTGTCCAAGGACCCCGACAGTGCTTACAGGTGAGGCAGAGGGTTCACTTGCACCTCCTCCAACCTCATCTACAGTATTAGCTGTACAAGGGCTACAGATTTACTCCTAAATCTCAGCGAGACCAAGTGCAGACTGTGTGATCGTTTTGCTGAACACCTTCACTCCGTCCGCCTTGGCCTACGTGATCTCCCGATTGGCAAACAGTTTGCCAAACCCTCGCACTCACACTCAAACCTTTGTATCCTCGGTCTCCTCCATTATCAGTGAGGCCAAATGCAAATTGGAGGAACAGCACCTCATATTTTGCGTGGGCAGCTTACAATTTTGATTTGTCTAACTTCATCAGGCTTGCATCCCCTCTCTCTCCGTCCCTCCCCCCACCCTAGTCGTCGTACTAGTTTCACTGTCGTCCTGCTGAGTTTCACTGTATGTGTAACTCATTATCACCTACCCCACTGCCAACAATGGACCATTGTGGGCTCCAACTTTCCTTGATCATCATTGCTTTTTGCATATCATTCATTCATTTGTTCTATGTATCATCCATATCTCTCATTTCCCTTTCTCCCGACTCTCAGTCTGAAGAAGGGTCCCAACCCAAAACGTTACCTAGAGACGCTGCCTGAGTTAGTAACCCGCTGAGTTACTACAGCTTTTTGTGTCTATCTTCAGCATGGAAACATGTATTTTGGATGAGCGAGTCTATGATGACCATCGATCACCCACTTTGCCACGTGTACATGTCTAGGTGACGTTTCGGGTCGGGCCACTTCTTCAGACTCTTGCCTGCACCACCATCTTGTGTCTGGGGCCCACAGCTCCCAGTTCAGACACAACCAGGATTACAGGTACCTGCACTCAATCCACCACTGTTTACACCAGTTTTAAGCGTCACCGTAGAGTTGCTGCCTTACATCGCCAGAGACCCAGATTTGATCCTGACTATGGGACCTATCTGTACGTTATACATTCCCCCTGTGAACTGCGTGGGTTCTCTCCAGGTGCTCCGGTTTCCTCCCACACTCCAAAGATGTACAGCCTTGTAGATTAATTGGCTTAGTATAACTGTAAAATTGTCCCTAGTGTGTGTGTGTGCAGGGCAGTGTTAATGCGAGGGGGTCGCTGGGCTGCGCGGGCTCGGTGGACCGAAGGGCCTGTTTCCTCATAGTATCCCTGAACTAAAACTCAAACTAAAGCTCAAGTTCTCCCTGTGTTCTACTGGCTGCGATGTGCCGGCTCCAGCTGGCCCGCGCTCTGACTCTCCCGTAGCTAAGGGCCTCACTCACCCAAACCTACAACGGCCCACAACTTTACTTCACTTCTTTCACTTGTTCGTTAGTTCTGGGGTTTTTCTTTTTTCTTTTTCGTGTCTTTCTCGAAATTCTTTCTTTTCTTTTTCTTTTCTTCTTTTTTCCCTTTTTTTCCTTTTTCCTTTTTTCCGATTTAGTTATTAGTGTGTAAAATGTTAAAATTGAAGCAGTACGGAAATTGTATAACTGTTATGTCGATTACTTTCTCTTTGTCCAATTGCTTCTAATAAAATAAATAAATAAAATTAAATTAAAAAAAACTTTATCGACGCCAAAGTTCTCTGTCTTCAATGTCCTCTGTTGCTGGGTCCCCTCAGTTGTGAACTGGTGAATTCTAAAGTTTGGAATTTCTTCCCATCTAGGTTGAGTTATGGAGACCTAGAGTGATGGAGTCCTCATTTAGTTTAGATTATTATTGTCACGTGTACCGAAGAACAGTGAAAGGGATTTTTGTCATGTGGTCAGGATGGTTCAATTGCCTGATAACACCTGGGTAGAAACTGCCCCTGAATCCAGAGGTGTTCATCACACAGCATGGAAACAGGCCCTTGGTCCCAACATCCATGACAACCAAGGTACCTTCTCTGAAATAGTCCCAATTGCCCATGTTTGGCCCATATCCCTCTAAATCTTGTCTATCCATGTGCATGTCCAAGTGTTTTTTAAATGTTGTTCCAGTAGACAATAGACAATAGATGCAGGAGGAGGCCATTCGGCCCTACGAGCCAGCACCGCCATTCACTGTGATCATGGCTGATCATACACAATCTGTACCCCGTTCCTGCCTTCTCCCCATATCCCTTGACTCTGCCATCTTTAAGAGCTCTATCTAACTCTCTCTTGAAAGAGAATTACCTGCCTCAACTACCACCTCTGGCAGCTTGATCCATACATCCACCTACTGTGGGAAAACGTTGCCTCTCAGGTTCCTATTAAATCTTTCCCCCCTCACTTTAGCCACATGTCCTCTGGTTCTCGATTCCCCTGCTTTGGGTAAAAGACTCTAATCTATCCGAGGAGGGTGAGACCAGACCGTCAGACTAGACCGATCATATTGACTAGCGGGATAGTCTCGTAGGGCAAGGGGTCGAACATCTTGCTCCTCTGTCAGAGTCAACGGCGCAGAAACAGGCCATTCAGCCCAACTTGTCCATGTTGACCAAGATGCCCCCATCCAAGCCAGTCCCATTTGCCATCTGTACGTCTTTGGAGTGTGGGAGGAAACCGGAGCACCTGGAGAAAACCCATGTGGGTCAAGGGGAGAACGTGCAAACTCCATCTAGACAGTGCCCGTAGTCAGGATTGAACTCGGGTCTCTGGCACTGTGAGGCAGCAACTCCAACGCTGGGCCACCGTGCCATCCACAGATTCAATACCCAATACGCTGACTCATGAAGGCCAGCGTGCCAAATGCCTTGTTCATCATCCTACTGTATGTACATGTGAGTCCAGTGAACTTGAATATACACACCGAGTAAGATTTAGCGCTTGGGACTAACGGAATCAAGGGATATTGGGCAAAGCAGGGGTGGGGGTACTGATTTTGTATGATCAGCCGTGATGATATTGAATGGCGGTGCTGGTTCGAAGGGCTGAATGGCCTACTCCTGCATCTATTTTCTATGTTTCTTAATCTCTTGTAAATCATTGACTTAGATTGTAAGCTGTCCAATTCTGTTAAATAACCTCTGGTTTGTTTTTATCAGTTCTGCTTGTTATGGCCTCTACAAATGAACCGATTAGTCAAGCATGATTTCACTTCCATGTGTCCACGTTGACAATGTCCAGTGGAGACACAAGAGACCGCACATACCGCCATCTTTAGCAAAAAAACAAACTGCTGGCGGAAGGTGGACAAAAATGCTGGAGAAACTCAGCGGGTGAGGCAGCATCTATGGAGCGAAGGAATAGGTGACGTTTCGGGCCGAGACCCACCTTCAGACAAACCCAGCGGGTCAGGCAGCGTCTGTGGATGCAGGTTCCTCTGTTCTGTTTAAGTTTGGACTCTGCCCCATCCCGTTACGATTTCCCAAGTATTCACTTCTAGAATCTTTTGTTTACTTTAGAGATTCAGCGCAGAAACAGGCCCTTCGGCCCAGCGAGTCTACGCTGACCAGCGATCACCCCGTACACTAGCATTATCCCACACACAATAGGGGCAATTTACAATTTTTTTTTACAGAAACCAATTAACCTATAAACCAGTAGGAAGGAACTGCAGATGCTGGTTTAGATCAAAGATAGATACAAAAAGCTGGAGTAACTCAGTGGGACAGGCAACATCGCCCACAACTTTCACGTCTTTGGGGTGTGGGAGGAAACCCAGAGAAAACTTACACAGGCTACGGGGAGAACGTACAAACTCTGTACAGACAGCACCCGTAGTCAGGATCGAACCCGGGTCTCTGGCGCTGTAAGGCAGCAACTCTACCGCTGCGCCAACATGCAGTTAATTTCTCTCCTCTTAAAATGGCTGCTTGCCCACTCTCCCCTTGAGCTCTAAAGGTAAAACAAATCGCCCACAGTTCTGTACCTTCCTTCCTTTTATTGGCTGCTCTGTCTGTCTCAGATTGACCAACATTGAAGACAACACTCCAAGTGCGGCCTCACTTACAACTTATATAAATGCAACACAAATTCCCACTTGGACAGACAACAGCAGTCTGAAGAAGGGTTCTGACATGAAACGTCACCTATTCCTTTCCCCCAGAGATGCTCCCTGACCCGCTGAATTACTCCAGCACTTTGTATCTTCAGTATAAACCAACATCTGCAGTTCAAACTCAGGCCTCTGGCGCTGTAATGCAGCAACTCTACCGTGCTGGCCTTAGCATCCGTGGAGGGAGAAACAGAGTGGACGTGTAGTGAAGGAACTGTAGACCCTGGTTTAAACCAAAGATAGACAAAAAAAGCTGGAGTAACTTAGTGGGACAGGCAGCATCTCTGGAGAAAAATAACTTGGGTAAGCAAAATGGGAAAAGGGGAAGTACAAAAGGATCTGGGGGTCCTTGTACATCAGTCTATGAAAGTAAGCATGCAGGTACAGCAGGCAGTGAAGAAAGCGAATGGCATGTTGGCCTTTATAACAAGAGGAATCGAATATAGGAGCAAAGAGGTCCTTCTGCAGTTGTACAGAGCCCTAGTGGGACCACACCTGGAGTATTGTGTGCAGTTTTGGTCCCCTAATTTGAGGAAGGACATTCATGCTATTGAGGGAGTGCAGCGTAGGTTTACAAGGTTAATTCTCAGGATGGTGGGACTGTCATATGCTGAGAGAATGGAGCAGCTGGGCTCTGGAGCTTAGAAGGATGAGAGGGAATATCATTGAAACATATAAGATTATTAAGGGCTTGAACACACTAGAGGCAGGAACATGTTCCTGATGTTTGGGGAGTCCAGAACCAGGGGCTACAGTTTAAGAATAAGGAGTAAGCCATTTAGAATGGAAACGAGGAAACACTTTTTATCACAGAGAGTGGTGAGTGTGGAATTCTCTGCCTCAGAGGGCGGTGGAGGCAGAGGGAGCTAGATAGGGTTCTTAAAAATAGCGGAGTCAGGGGATATGGGGAGAAGGCATTAACGGGGTACTGATTGGGGATGATTAGCCATGATCACATTGAATGGCGGTGCTGACTCGAAGGGCCGAATGGCCTACTCCTGCACCTATCGTCTATTGTCTATTGAAAAGGTAATGTTTTGGGTCGAAATCCTTCTTTAGACTGAGAGTCAGGGGAAAGGGAAACAAGAGATATAGACGGTGATGTAGAGAGATATAGAACAAATGAATGAAAGATATACAAAAAAGTAACAATGATAAAGGGAACAGGCCATTGTTAGCTGTGGCCAAGGTGAGACAAAGTGACTTCACAAGATGACTTTGAAGCTGATGTGACTTGGTTGGGGGAGGGATAGAGAGACAGAGGGAATGCCAGGGCTACCTGAAGTTCAAGAAATCAAAATCTGCCCAAGCAAAATATGGGATGCCGTTCCTCCACTTTGTGTTTAGCCTCACTCTGACACAGACGCTGGAGTAACTCGGCAGGTGAGGCAGCATCTATGCAGAGAACGTTTCAGACTGAAGAATGGTCCCTACCCGAAACGTTGCCAATTCCTTCTCTCCATAGATGCTCCCTCACCTGCTGAGTTAGAAACATAGAAACATAGAAATTAGGTGCAGGAGTAGGCCATTCGGCCCTTCGAGCCTGCACCGCCATTCAATATGATCATGGCTGATCATCCAACTCAGTATCCCGTACCTGCCTTCTCTCCATACCCCCTGATCCCACAAGGGCCACATCTAACTCCCTCTTAAATATAGCCAATGAAGTGGCCTCAACTACCCTCTGTGGCAGAGAGTTCCAGAGATTCACCACTCTGTGTGAAAAAAGTTCTTCTCATCTCGGTTTTAAAGGATTTCCCCTTTATTCTTAAGCTGTGACCCCTTGTCCTGGACTTCCCTAACATCGGGAACAATCTTCCTGCATCTAGCCTGTCCAACCCCTTAAGAATTTTGTAAGTTTCTATAAGATCCCCTCTCAATCTTCTAAATTCTAGAGAGTAAAACCAAGTCTATCCAGTCTTTCTTCATAACGACAGTCCTGACATCCCAGGAATCAGTCTGGTGAACCGTCTCTGCACTCCCTCTATGGCAATAATGTCCTTCCTCAGATTTGGAGACCAAAACTGTACGCAATACTCCAGGTGTGGTCTCACCAAGACCCTGTACAACTGCAGTAGAACCTCTCTGCTCCTATACTCAAATCCTTTTGCAATGAAAGCTAACATACCATTCGCTTTCCTTACTGCCTGCTGCACCTGCATGCCTACCTTCAATGACTGGTGTACCATGACACCCAGGTCTCGCTGCATCTCCCCCTTTCCCAATCGGCCACCATTTAGATAATAGTCTGCTTTCCTGTTTTTGCCACCAAAATGGATAACCTCACATTTATCCACATTACACTGCATCTGCCAAACATTTGCCCACTCACCCAGCCTATCCAAGTCACCCTGCAGTCTCCTAGCATCCTCCAGTTACTCCAGCATTTTGTGTCTACCTTCGATTTACCAGCATCTGCAGTTATTTCTTAAACACAAGGTCTCTGTAGGAATGGGAAGGAGAATTAAAGTGTTTAGCAACCGGGAGATCAGGTAGGTACAGGCGGATCGAGAGAAGGTGTTCAGCGAAACGATCGCCCAGTCTATGTTTGGTCTCGCCGATGTATAAGAGTCCACATCTTGAATAACGGATACAGTAGATGAGGTTGGAGGAGGTGCAAGTGAACCTCTGCCTAACCTGAAAGGACTATCAGGTCTCTGGACAGAGTCGAGGGAGGAGGTATAGTGACAGGTGTTGCATCTTCTGCAGTTGCAGGGGAAGGTACCTGGGGAGGGGGTGGTTTGGTTGGGAAGGGATGAGTTAACCAGGGAGTTGCGGAGGGAACGGTCTCTGCGGAAGGCGGAAAGGGGTGGAGATGGGCAAATGTGACTGGAGGTTGGAGGTGGTGGAAGTTACACGTGATCTCATAACGTCATCTCTGGTGCTGTAAGCGCTGTAAAGGGCCTGTCGGCGACTGCCAGCATCATCACTAACGTATCGGATCACAGAATATACGCAGCGTGACGTGGCGTGACGACGTATAACGCGCGATGTTTGTTCAAGTGTCGCCAAATTTTTTTTGTCGCCACTGGATTTTTGAAATGTTCAAAATCTTTTGGCGAAACTGATATGACGCCGGCAGTCGTCGAAAAAAATCGGCAAGTGGGACAGGCCCTTAAGGCAGCAACTTTACCACTGCGCCACCATGCAGCCATGTCTGTATTTATGTCTTTCCCACTGTATATTTTTGCACTTTGTCAGCACTGTTCAATGTAGAACTGCTAAATGCAAGATTGCAGTTCAAAGTGTCGCAAGATTGCAGTTCAAAGTGTCGCATCTTCAGAAGGGCAGCGGTGGAACACTAATAGCCCTGTCCCAGAGTACGAGTTCATTCCAAGAGCTCTCCCGAGTTTAAAAAAAATCAAACTCGTGGTAAGCACGGAGAATGAATGTAGCGGGAATGTCGGAGCTCGGGGACGTCTCTTAGCGCTAACGGCAGGTACTCAAGAAGACTCGCTAACGGCAGGTAAGCACGGGAAGACTCGTGAAGGTTTTTCAACATGATGAAAAATGTCCACGAGACCCCTGAGTACCGACGAGTGGCCATTACCGTAAATCTCCGAGTTCGAATCAGGCCGAACTCGGGAAAGATCTTGGAATGAACTCGTACCGTGGGACAGGGCTTTAAGTGAGTTCCACACCCGGTTATTTTCACTCTCCCAGGTTCACTCGCTTCTGATCAACTAGGATTCTGTATCAGTGTCTAGGTCATATGTGATAGGAACAGAATTAGGCCATTCGGCCCATCAAGTCTACTCCCGCCATTCAATCGTGTCTGATCTATCTCTCCCTCCTAACCCCATTCTCCTGCCTTCTCCCCATAACCTCTGACGCCCGCACTAATCAAGAATAGTAAGATTAAAGGAGAACTTACCAGTTTGAAGTTTGATCTGCATTTTATGAGGAGTTACGATGAGGGATTACGTGAAGAACCCGCTCAGCACGCATGCACAGCATACTTCAAAGCAGCGGTGTGGAATCACAGATAGACACAGTTATTGAAGTAAACATAGTAAAGACAAGGAGACATCAGTTTATGAATTTGACCCATATTATTGAGGGTGGGAGCGGAGGGCACGTAATCCCTCATCGTAACTCCTCATAAAATACAGATCAAACTTCAAACTGGTAAGTTCTCGTTTAATCTTACTATTTTACTTCGGAGTCACGTGTGATTCCGTGAAGACTTCAAAGCTCTGTGATTTCAAACCGTGTAACAGTTATTACTACATCACTGCCGAAGTCTTTGAGGGAGGAAGTGTGTGATCGTAATCAACCAATGAATCTGTTTGTAGAAAAACACAATGGTATTTTTTTAACAATAACCACAAAGAAATTAAATTGCTCCCATGGGCTTAAATTCAATATTTGCAGTCTGTAAAATCCTTCCTGCAAATAAAACAGGTTTTGCCAACGGCTTATTATAAAATTTCTGAACGGTCTTTTCCCCGACCATCCTGCTGTAGCCAGGATGTGGTCTATAGGCACGTCCATTCTTTTAGCCGTCGACGTGGATGCTGCCCTGGTGGAATAAAATTTGTACATGTTTATCCCAGCAGTTTTTAGCACCTGCTTGAGCCATCTCACAATGGTTTGGCTCGTCACCCGACCATAAGGTTTTTTATGACTGACCCACAAGGCTTTTCATCTCCCTTGAATATTTTGGTCGGGTCTATGTAGGATAGTAGGTGGGTCATGGCACATAACTGTGTTTCTGGCGGGTAAGCCCGGAATTCCACGACTGGATTAGGTGTTCCTGGTCTGCTCTGTTTGATCAGTCCCTGGATAACGACAGAGATCTGGTCTGGAGCTGTGAGCATGGTGTCCAGTCACAATAAATGTAGTGACTGGACCCTCTGTGCAGATACAAGTGCCATCAACATGAGCATAGATTGTTCCAGGTTGAGGGATCTGGCTGGTGGCCATCCCCTGAGGTATGTCAGGACCACACTGACATCCCATGTATGGGTGTACCTTGGTCTAGGGGGTTAGAGTTGTAAATACCCTTCATTAGTTTGACCACCAGCGGGTGGGACCCCATGGCCTGTTGTCCTGGAGCTGGTTTTAAATAGACGGGCAGGGCAATTCTAGCTGTGTTGATGGCTCTGTAGCTGAGTCCTTCATCGTGGTGAAGGTTCGCCAGGAATTCCAGTATGTTGGTAACTGTAGCGGTTGAGTGGGTGGTCCCTGTATCCAAGCAGTACTTCTCCAATTTCTTGATGTTGGACAAGTGCTGTTTTTTAGTGGATGTTCGGAGGGATGCTGACATGGTGCCGACGGTTTGTTATGATAATCCCAGTCCCAGAAGTGGTTTGTGCAGAATCTGCAACCCAGGAGTTTGATTTTCTCATGGCACGGGTGGCTTGTGCCCAACACTGGGTGTTAATAACTCTGGGTCACTGGGGAATACCATCGGAGTTCCAACAACCATGTCATGGAGTATTGGGAACCATGGCTGTGTAGGCCAGTCGGGTACTATCAAAATACCTGAAGCAGAGTCCATTTGTACTGTGCGTAGTCCCCGACTGATGAGGCAGAAGGGAGGAAATGCATAGAAGAAGAATTTCCCCAATCCAGCACGAACGCATCTACCGCTGCTGCCTCAGGGTCTGGTTCCCAAGCGACATACATAGGTACCTGGTGATTTAGCCTTGATGCAAGTAAATCGATATCTGGCGTGCCATATTGCTTGATAATTTTTGCACATTTTTTGGGGCTTAACATCCATTCGATGTTGTTGTTAAATTTACGTGACCTGGTGTCTGCCACTGTATTTAGCTTACCTGGCAGGTAAGTTACTGATAGCCAAATATGTCTTTGGACACACCATTGCCAAATTGTGTTGACCAACTTGTCGCATGATACCGATTTTATGCCGTCCATATGGTTAATGTAGGCCACCACCGTAGTATTATCTATTTATAACCGTATATGCAAGTGATGCATATTTGTGCATATGCTTTTAAACCATAAAAGTCACCCAATATCTCTAGATAATTAATGCCCTGTGTAAGTGGTAACGATGACTCTGGGTTAGTCCATTTACTACTTGTTAGTGATGATAATAGGTTGAAACTATGCCAAACGTTTTTTGCCCACCACTGTAGTTCTGATATTGCTTCAGTGGGTAACTTCATGACACGATCATAATGACCTGTATGTCGTTTTGGTGCCTGTACCTTTGGTGTTGATCCCATCTTCCGTGTCTGTCTCCAGCCTGAGGTTGGTCCTGACCTTGCTGTTAGAGACTGTCTGCCGTTTTCGGGCGGCATTTCAGCGGTTCTCGGCGGCGAGTCTCCTTGTCGGGAGTCTGCAGGGGTGCCGGCCGGTTTTAAATTTCCCTCCAGTCCGCTGCTGTTGGTCAGACAGCTGTTTTAGCGGACTTGGCATCAGCGCAGCACCCGTGTCTGTGGACCGCAGCGTGTGCGGTCCCGTTGCCGCCTCTCCCCCCTCCACTGTCGGCTCCTTCCCTGGAGTCGAACGGGGGCCACTTCCCTCTGCTGCTTTGCTCCCCCTGGAGCAAAATCAAATGCAAAAAACGACTTTAAACTGAAGGTAAGTACTTACCTAACGTTCCTTTCCTTCAGGCTCGTAGCGGGAGCGCCTGACTCCCGATACGCCGCTCTTGCACTGCTGGCGTTAATGCCGCGCATGCGTGCTGAGCGGGCTCTTCACGGAATCCGTGACTCCGAAGTAAAATCAATCCATCTCTGCCTTAAATATATCCACTGACTTGGCCTCCGTAGCAAAGAATTCCACAGATTCACCACCCTCTGACTAAAGAAATTCCTCCTCATCCCCTTCCTAAACGGACGTCCTTTAATTCTGAGGCTGTGATCTCTAGTCCTGGACTCTCCCACCATGGGATCTGTGTTCCATTGAGGTGGGACCCATTGTCTGGACCCAAGGAGTTCTGTTTTTAACGAGGAACGGTGGTGTTTTCCAGTGAGGGTGCGAGCTGGAACAGCGTCTCTACTCTACATTCCACTCCACACCTCTGTCGGAGCCGAGGATTCATGGATTATTTAAAGCGAGCAAAGTATTTCCGAATGAAGTTTAATTTAAAATTACTATTTCCTTATCATTTATATGTTGTGCCCCAGGCCAGGTTTCACAGTGGTGCCGAGTTTCGCTGTACTCACTGATCTCCAACACATGAAGTTCTGAAACATGAAGCCAGCTTTTGTCGTTCCAAGGGAAAGGATAAATGAAGAAATATAACAAGCGGGTTTTTTTTTTAATGAGCAGACTTTTTGCTCTCAGATGACAGTTTGGTTCTTACTTGCTGCTCTTTGTAGTCCAGAGTCCACTCCTCTCGTGTTTGCTCAAATAAGTCCAGACAATATTGACGTAAGGCAAAAATAATCTTAACACAATCTAAATTCAATCAATCAGCATCGTGAGGCAGATAGACACAAGATGCCAGAGTATCTCAGCGGGTCAGGCAGCATCTCTGGAGAGAAGGGTGGCACGGTGGCGCAGCGGTAGAGTTGCTGCCTAATGCCCCTGTCCCACTTAGGAGATCTGAACGGAAACCACTGGAGACTTTGCGCCCCGCCCAAGGTTTCCGTGCGGTTCCCGGAGGTTTTTGTCAGTCTCCCCACCTGCTTCCACTACCTGCAACCTCCGGCAACCACCTGCAACGTCCGGGAACTGCACGGAAACCTTAGGTGGGGTGCAAAGTCTCCAGAGGTTTCCGTTCAGGTTTCCTAAGTGGGACAGGGGTTGCAGCGCCGGAGATCCCCGACTACGGGTGCTGACTGTACGGAGTTTGTGGCAGCATCGTTTTTCTCCGAGATCTTCAATTTTCTTCCACACTCCACAGATGTACAGGTTTAAGGGTTGACTAAAGTGCTGGAGAAACTCAGCGGGTGCAGCAGCATCTATGGAGCGAAGGAAATAGGGCCAAAACCCTTCTTCAGATTTTCCAGCATCTGCAGTTCCTTCTTAAACAAGTTTATGGGTTAATTGGCTTGGTACAAAGTGTAACATTGTCCCTAGTGTATGTGTGCGATAGCGCTAATGTGCGGGGATCATTGGTCAGTGTGGACTCAGTGGGCTGAAGGGCCTGTTTCTGTGCTGTATCTCTAAACTAAAGAATAGGTGACGTTTCGGGTCCAGACTGTGGAAGGGCCTCGACCCAAAACGTCACCTATACCTTTCCTCCAGAGATGCTGCCTGACCCGCAGAGTTACTCCGGCACTTTGTGTCTATCTTTGGTGTAAACCAGCATCTGCAGTTCTTCGCTTCTACTGAAGAAAGAACTGAGATGAGGAAAAGCCTTTTGGCCCAGAGAGTTGCAAATCTGTGGAATTCTCTGCCACAGAAGGCAGTGGAGGCCTAATCACTGGATGTTTTCAAGGGAGAGTTAGATTTAGCTTTGGGACTAACGGAATCAAGAGATATGGGGAAAAAGCAGGAACGGGGTACTGATTCAAGATGATCAGCCTTGATCATATTGGCTCGAAGGGCCGAATAGCCTACTCTGGCACCTATTTTGTATGTTTCTATGTTTCTACTTAGAGTGGATCATTAAGATTGGAAGAGTGCAGAACTTTAGGAGGATTCAAGGTTCATGAACTAGAGAGAAGGGCTGTTAGGTAGACGATAACTTTATTCCTGAAGGCTGAGGGGTGATCTTATAGAGGTGCATCAAATCATAAGGAGAATGGGCAGAATGTGCAGAGTCTTTTCCCAGGGTGGATGAATCATGAACAAGAGGACAAAGGTTTAAGGTGAGAGAGGGAAAGATTTAACAGGAACCTGAGGAGCAACATTTTCATGCAGAGGGTGGTGGGTGTATGGAACAAGCTGGCAGAGGAGGTAGTTGAGTCAGATACCAAATTATTTAAAAGACATTTGGACAGGGAAAGGTTCAGAGGGATATGGGGGAAATGTGAGCAAACGTTCTCCCCGTGACCTGCGTGGGTTTTCTCCGAGATCTTCGGTTTCCTCCCACACTCCAAAGTCGTACAGGTTTGTAGGCTAATTGGTGTTAGTATAAATGTAAGAATTGCCTCTAGTGTGTGTAGGATAGTGTTAGTGTGCGGGGATCTCTGGTTGGTGCGGGCTCGGTGGGCTGAAGGGCCTGTTTCTGCGCTGAATCTCTAAACCAAGCTAAAAAGCTACGTTTCTCCGGCACTTGACAAAGCAACATCATTGCCCATTGGAAAGTGACGGGCTGTTTGATACTGCCATCATCTGAAGGCAAGGTATGACCTGGTCACACTGCTGGCCACCTTTGAATCACCTTCACCTCTCTGTGTAACCAAGAACAGTTTGAGAGCTTTAATTTTCATTGTCAGGGCTCCGACTAAACTAAACCATACGTTCAGTTTAGTTTAGAGATACAGCGCGGAAACAGGCCCTTGGGATTTGGGAGGAGACTGGAGCACCCGGAGAAAACCCATGCAGTCACCGCGAAATGTGCAGACTCCGTACAGAGAGCATTCAAGGTCAGGGTCAAAGCCGGGGTCTCTGGCGCTCTGAGGCAGCAACTCTACCGCTGCGCCACCGTGCCGCTCCAACACCCTGATGAACAATCGTAGCAAAGAGCTGCAAACGGCATTGGATCAGGCGAGCCTGACAAAGCTGAACACCTCCGCTCAGTCCGCCTCGGCCTACCTGATCTCCCGGTTGCTCAGCACTTTCACTCCCCCTCACATTCCCAATCTGACCTTTCTGTCCTGGGCCTCCTCCACTGTCAGAGTGAGGCCCAGTGCAAATTGGAGGAACAGCACCTCATATTTCGCTTGGACTCCAGTTTACACCCCAGCGGTATGAATATTGGCTTCTCTAACTTCAAGTAGCCCTTGCACCCCCTCTCTCTCCATCCCCCTCCCCCACTCTAGACGTCGTACTAGTTTCACTGTCGTCCTGTTGAGTTTCGCTGTCTGTATAACTCGTTATCACCGACCCCCACAGCCAACAATGGACCATGGTGAGCTCCACCTTTCCTTGATCATCGAAGATAGACACAAAACGCTGGAGTAACTCAGCGGGACAGGCAGTATCTCCGGATAGAAGGAATGGGTGATGTTTTGGGTTGAGATCCTTCTGCAGCGAGTCTTTCATTCATTTGATCCATGTGCCGCCCATATCTCTCCTTTCCCTCTCCCCTGACTCGTGACCCGATACATCACCACATCCTTTCTCTCCAGAGATGCTGCCTGGCCCGCTGAGTTACTCCAGCTCTTTGTGCCTATCTTCAGCCAAGGTTGGCCGGGCCAGCAACCCCATGCCTGCTGGCTCTGTCTCCCTCCCCTCAACAACTACCATTTCACCGCCTGCGATAATGTCAGCTCACTTCACTCCAGAGTTCACTGTCAGAATTACAGCTCAATAGGTATGCAACAAGCTTCTGATGAGATACAAATGCAGCACTAACTCCGTAATTTGCCAGGTGCCTAAGGGCAGCGTTCATTTTAGACTCGATATCCTTTGGAAGATTAATGATATTCAGTTATTATTCTCCCCAGATACTTGCGGCTTTTCACCTCCTCCAGTAGTAATTCATCTAACTGCAAAGCTTGTGCCATCTGCCTGTATCTCAGGCTCCGTTATCTCATCATGCCCATTACTAAATCATAAGCTATCCGCGATCTTTGGCTTTAAGGATAGTCTTTCCGCAGAGAATCTGCCTGCATTTCCCCCTCGATGTGACTGGTGAAGTGTTGTTCATCTGTGCTCAATGGGAGCAGCCTTCATTTATTTACTTCAAGCAGATTAATATCTAGATTAAAATAGCTCAGAAATAAATCCAGCACCTGGGCGGCACGGTGGCGCAGCGGTAGAGTTGCTGCCTCACAGCGCCAGAGACCCGGGTTCGTTCCCGACTACGGGTGCTGTCTGTACAGAGTCTGTACGTTCTTCACGTGACCTGCACGGGTTTTCTCTGAGATCTTTGATTTCCCCCCACACTCTAAAGACGTGCAGGATTGGAGGTTAATTGGCCCTCTGTAAATGGCCCCTAGTGTGTAGGGAGTAGATGAGTAAGTGGGCAACATTGAACTCCCATAGACGCGGGTTTGTAGTGTCACTCGTGTATGGGGTGACCGTTGGTTGGCGTGGACTTGGTAGCCGAAGAGTTGCCCTTGCAATGAATTCCACAGATTCACCACCCTCTGGCTGAAGAAATTCCTCCTCATCTCCTTTCCAAAGGTACATCCTTTTATTCTGAGGCTGTGGCCTCTGGTCCTAGACTCTCTCACTAGTGGAAGCATCCCCTCCCACATCCACTCTGTCCAGGACTTTCACTATTCGGTACGTTTCAATGAAGTCCCCCTCATCCTTCCAAACTCCAGCGAGTACAGGCCCAGTGCTGTCAAAAGGAGTCTCGATTCGAAATGTCATCCATTCCTTCTCTCCAGAGATGATGACTGTCCCGCTGAGTTACTCCTGCATTTTGTGTCTATCTTTGCCGCCAAATGTTCATCACTTTTGGCAAATCACCAGATGGCGCCAGCAATGGCTGCCTCATCAACAGTCTGTCTGTCCCTTCCTTCTTTGTGTTTTAATTGTATATGTTAAATGTATGTTTTAATTATTCTTTAGCTTGTTTTATGTGGGGTGGGGGAGGGGGGAGTTGAGGGAAGCTTTTTCTAATCTCTTACCTCAATGGAGATGCAATTTTTTCCGTATCGTATCTCCGGCCCCACTGCGGCCTAACATCGAGGAGTTGGCGGTCTTTGCTGGAGTCCGATTTTGAGAGTTCCACCGCGGGGAGCCTACGGGACTTTAACATCGCGGAGCCCGCGGTCTCTTTGCCAGGGATCGACCTCAGAGCTCCAACCGTTGGTCGTTGCGAAATTAACATCACGGAGCCCGCGGTCTCTGGTCAGAAGCTCCCGTGTCAGGGCAATCGAAACCCCCGCGTCGGTGAGGTCAAATTTCCCGAAACTTCCCGAAACTTCCGGAACTCCAAGCCGCGGGAAGTTTGGCCGCACCAACGTGGGGGGTTTCGATTGCCCTGATGTGGGAGAATAAAGAGGAAGGACTTTGTTTCCTTCCATCACAGTGAAGAACGTGGGGAATCCACTGTGGTGGATGTTTATGTTAACTTTTATGTATTTGTGTGTCTTGTTGCTTTTTTTCCCCGTATGGCTGTATTGTAATTCACATATCACTGTATTGGTCATCGGCAATCACTCGAAACGCATATGACTGTCCTCTCATGGAGGACGCCTGTGCGTGACTTTGTTTAACATGGGGAGACTGGTGCACAGGCAGGTCCTCATCAGAGCTGGGTCAGGATCCAGTGGCGTGGAGTCTAAGATGACCGGAGACCCTTTTCTGCTGCAGCCTTCATCCATCCGCCTTCCCAGCCGTTGTGACGCTCCACTAAGGTCAGCCATCGTCCCCCGCCTGTTCCACTGTTGAGGTCTTGGTTGGATTGCTCTGTCAGAGACCACCCCCTTGACCTTACCGCCATGGGTGGCCCTACCAGGAGCATAGCTCCAGACGGCATCGATCTCAGGACCACACAAGCTTCTCCACCACGACAAGGTTTGTAAAACAGCTTTGGTCAAATCCAGCACGATCAAACAGGAAACACTGATCCACATTCAAAACTATTTCATGGCCATTTCATTCCTCAGAATACTTTGTAGTCAAGGACTTTCCTTCAAGTTATTTTTTGATTAACTGAGAGTCCCCAGAGAGTGTTCCCTCTCCCATTCTGTTGCCTCTCAGTATTAATGACATGCTTCAGATTCACCATGATAAATGTCGTGTCCATCCAGCCATTCCTTCCCTGATGATTGCAATTTATATTCATTGTTTTATGCAGGACCAGAGACAACATAATCAAAGTGGCGCACTTTACACACCCAGGCAGCAGTAGGTTCCCATGTGAATGATCAGGGCAGCCACGGTGGTGCAGCGGTAGAGTTGCTGCCTTACAGCAGCAGAGACCCGGGTTCGATCCTGACCACGGGCGCTGTCTGTACGGAGTTTGTACGTTCCCCCCGTGACCGCGTGGGTTTTCTCCGAGATCTTCGGTTTCCTCCCACACTCCAAAGACGTACAGGTTTGTAGGTTAATTGGCTTGGTACACCTATAAGTGTAAATTGTCCCTAATGTGTGTAGGATAGTGTTAGTGTGCAGGGATCGCTGATGGGTGCGGACTCTTAAAAGATAGCGGAGTCAAGGGATATGGGGAGAAGGCAGGAACGAGGTACTGATTGTGGATGATCAGCCATGATCACAGCGAAAGGCGGTGCTGGCTCAAAGGGCCGAATGGCCTCCTCCTGCACCTATTGTCTATTGTCTATTGACTCGGTGGGCCGAAGGGCTTGTTTCCGCGCTGTATCTCTAAACTAAACTAAACTAATCATGGCAAGCGGAGGATTCATTTTAAAATATATACAGAGTCCATGTCTGGAGGCAAAGGGAAGGGTGGGGATAGAGGGAGGTTAAAGCAAGAAGATGGGGAAAGCAGACCAGTAACCTCTACATTAATAGAAGGGAGACTGCAAGAAGCTATCATGAAGAGAGGCACGGTGGCAGAACAGTAGAGTTGCTGCCTTACTGCGGGTAAGATACGGGTTCCATCCTTATGTCGAACAAGGGCAGGACCTACACAGTGAATGGTAGCCCTCTGGTTAGTGTTGTGGAGCAGAGGGATCTAGGAGTACAGGTGCATGGTTCCTTGAAGGTCGAGTCACAGGTACATAAGGTGGTCAAAAAGGTCAGTTGACACTTTAGCCTTCATCTGTCAGAGTATTGAGTATAGAAGTTGGGAGGTCATGTTGCAGTTGTATAAGACGTTGATGAGACCGCATTTAGAATATTGTGTTCAGTTCTGGGCACTGTTATAGGAAAGATTTACGAGGATGTTGCCAGGACTAGAGGGTGTGAGCTATAGGGAGAGGTTGAGTAGGCTGGGACTCTATTCCATGGAGCGCAGAAGGGTGAGGGGAGATCTTATACAAATTCATGAGAGGAATAGATCAGGTAGATGCACAGAGTCTCTTGCCCAGAGTAGAGGAATTGAGGAGCAGGGGACATAGGTTTAAGGTGAAGGGGAAAAGATTTAATTGGAATCCGAGGGGTGACTTTTTCACACAAAGGATGGTGGGTGTATGGAACGAGTTGCCAGAGGTGGTAGTTGAGACAGGGACTATCCCAATGTTTAAGAAACAGTTAGACAGGTACATGGATAGGACAGGTTTGAAGGGATATGGACCAAGCGCAGGCAAGTGGGACTAGTGTGGCAGGGACATTGTTGGCGATTTGGGCCGAAGGGCCTGTTTCCACACTGTACGACTCTGGGTGCTGGCTGCACACAGTTTGTACGTTCTCTCCGTGACCTGCGTGGGTTTTCTCGCAGAGCTCCGGTTTGCTATCACACGTGAAAGACGTACAGATCTGTCAGTTAATTGGCTTGGTAAAATTGTAAATTGTCCCTAGTGTGTGTAGGATAGTGTTAGTGTGCGGGGATCGCTGGTCGGCGCGGACTCGGTGGGCCGAAGGGCCTGTTTCCGTACTGTATCTCAAAAGTAAAATTTAAAGTGTAAAATGGGAACTTCTGGAAGAAATTAGGAGGAAATTAACAAGCCCTTCGGCCCACCGAGTCAATAGACAATAGACAATAGGTGCAGGAGTAGGCCATTTGGCCCTTTGAGCCAGCACCGCCATTCACTGTGATCATGGCTGATCATCCACAAACAGTACCCCGTTCCTGCCTTCTCCCCATAGACTCCAAGGAATTAACTTGACAGGTAAGATTAAGGAGAATTCCTAATCATTCCTAAGTACATTAGAGAATATTCCAGAATTGGTGTAGGAAGAATAATCTCCTTAGAGATCAGAGAAATAAGTTAAATACGGGGAGACATGTGACTGCATGATTCTAGACTCAAGTAAAACATATAGTGTTTGAGTAAGTTTACATATGATGAGCGTTTGACAGCACTGTGCCTACAGTGTATTCGCTGGAGTTTAGAAGATTGAGGGGGAACCTCATTGAAATGTACGGAATAATGAAAGGCTTGGATAGATTGGATGTGGTGAGGATGTTTCCACTAATGGGAGAGTCTAGGACTAGAGGTCATGGCCTCAGAATAAAAGGATGTTATTTTAGGAAGATGAGGAGGAATTTCTTTGGTCAGAGAGTGGTGATTATGTGGAGTTTTTTGCCACAGAAGGCTGTGGAGGCCAAGTCAGTGGATATATTTAAGCAGAGATAGATAGCTTCTTAAGTGGACAAAAGTGCTGGAGAAACTCAGCGGGTGCAGCAGCATCTATGGAACGAAGGAAATAGGCAACGTTTTGGGCCGAAACCCTTCTTCAGACTGATGTAGGATGGGGGAGGGGTGGGGGGGGGGGGGAGAAGGAAGGAAAAAAGGAAGAGGCTTGGGCAGTCTGTACCCTAGCGGCATAAACATCGAATTCTCCAATTTCCGGCAGCCCTTGCTGTCTCCTCCCCTTCTCAGCTCTCCCTCAGCCCTCGGGCTCCTCCTCGTCCCGAAACGTTGCCTATTTCCTTCGCTCCATTGATGCTGCTGCACCCGCTGAGTTTCTCCAGCACTTTTGTCTACCATCGATTTTCCAGCATCTGCAGTTCCTTGAACACATAGATAGATTATTGGTTGATTCAGATTCAAGATTCAAGAGAGTTTATTGTCATGTGTCCCAGATAGGACAATGAAATTCTTGCTTTGCTTCAGCACAACAGAATATTATAGGCATAAATGAATACAGAACAGTGTGTCCATATACCATTGAATATATATATATATATATATATATATATACGCATAAATAACCAGATAAAGTGCAATAGGCTATTAGAGTTCAGATTTTTGTTTGAGTTGAGTTTAATAGCCTGAAGGCTGTGGGGAAGTAGCTATTCCTGAACCTGGATGTTACAGATTTCTGGCTCCTGTACCGTCTACCTGTGGCAGCGGAGAGATGAGTGAGTGGCCAGGATGGTGTTCTTAATGATGCTGCCAGCCTTTCTGAGGCAGCGACTGCGATAGATCCCCTCGATGGTAGTTAGGTCAGAGCCGATGATGGACTGGTACGGGTGTCAGAGTTTATGGGAAGAAAGCAGGAGAATGGAGTCAGGAGGGAGAGATAGATCAGCTATGATTGAATGGTGGAATAGACTTGATGGGTCGAATGGCCTCATTCTGTTCCTATTACTTAAGACCTATTCCTATCACTTATGATCTATTCTTTCAAGAGAGAGCTAGATAGGGCTCTTGAAGATAGCGGAGTCATGGGGATATGGGGAGAAGGTAGGAACGGGGTACTGATTGGAGATGATCAGCCATGATCACATTGAATGGCGGTGCTGGCTCGAAGGGCCGAATGGCCTACTCCTGCACCTATTGTCTATTGTCTATTGTCACATTGAATGGCGGTGCTGGCTCGAAGGGCCGAATGTACTACACTTGCGTCTATTGTCTATTGACCTTATGATCTCAGTGCTGGAAGAGCCCAAGGGGGCAGGCAGCATCTGCGGAAGAAATGGACAGGATGGATCTGAGGTCTGAAGTGTTGTCCATCCATTCCCTCTCCAGATGTTCCTCCAGCATGTTGTGTTGTACCGAGAAATAATATAGTACAGGGGCGAGTAAATCTGGATTTGTGAAAATGAAATTAGGTTTGACAAATGTTTGGGATTACTTGAGCTTGCATCTGGCAGAATAGATAAAGGCAAAACTATTGATGTGATCCATTTTTAATTTTCAAAAATCCTTAGAAAAGTGTAACACAAGCAATTATTGTGGACAGTATTGGCTGTAATATATTGGCTCATGGACAGTAACTAACACGAGTAAATCGGTCATTTCAATTGAGAGGCAGCGTTGTGTGGGACGGAACTGCAGATGTTGGTTTAAAGTGAAGATAGACACAAAAAGCTGGAGTAACTCAGCGGGACAGGCAACATCTCTGGAGAGAAGGAATGGGCGCTGTTTTTGGGTCGAGACCCTTCTTCAGACTTCAGACTGTCCAGTCTGATGAAGGGTCTCAACCTGAAATGTCACCCATTCCTTCTCTCAACAGATGCTGCCTGTCCCGCTGAGTTGCTCCAGATTTTTGTGGCTATCTTTATGTTCATAAGTTCATATATTCATAAGTTGTCAAGGTGGCACAGCGGTAGAGTTGCTGCCTTACCGCAAAAATGCAGCGCCAGAGACCCGGGTTCGATCCCGACTATGGGAGCTGTCTGTGTGGAGTTTGTACGTTCTACCCGTGATCTGCGTGGGTTTTCTCCGAGATCTTCGGTTTCCTCCCACACTCCAAAGACGTACAGGTTTGTAGGTTAATTGGCTTGATAAAAATGTAAAAATGTCCAAGTTGGCGATATGCAGAGTACTGTCCTGCCGACTACAAAATTCAGGGTTCAGAAGGTGCAAAGAGCAGTACCAGGCCCATCAATTATGTTCATCTATTTTCTGCTAGTCTTTGTCCTGCCCCTTCTCTCTTTATTTTTCTTTGCCCCACCTCCCCCTCTCCCTGCACAATAAGTCTGAAGAAACGTCACCTGTCCATGTTCTCCAGAGATGCTGCCTGACCCGCTGAGTTACTCCAGCACTGTGTACAGAGGGACCTAGAAGTCCCTGTGTACTGATCACTAAACGTTCCTGTCTATCTAAGTGAATACGGCACCCAAATGAGAAACAAAGAACTGACCAAGTATTCGGGTGTCACTGTGGTGCAGCTGGTAATGCTGCTGTCCCACAGTGACAGTTCCGCAGGCCCGGGTTGCTGTGTGTCTGGTGTTTCCTGAGACAGTGTGGGTTTCCTCTGGGTGACCCGGTTTCCTCCCACAACCGAAAAATGTGCAGCTTTGGTTAATTGGCCCGCTGTAAGCGGCCCCTAGTGTGTACGGGTGATCGATGGTCGGTGTGGACTTGGTGGGATGAAGAGCTTGTATCCGTGCTGTATCTTTCTGTCAATCAATCATTGTGGATGGGTGGACAAAAGTGCTGGAGAAACTCAGCGGGTGCAGCAGCATCTCTGGAGCGAAGGAAATGGGCAACGTTTCGGGCCAAAACCCTTCTTCTTGTGGATGGGTGGGTGAGTAAGTTTGCCGACGGCACCAACAGTGATGGTGCAGATAGTGAGGAAGGCTGTCGGAAGATGCAGTGGGATATGCATCAGCTGCAGAAATGGGCGGAGAAATGGCAGATGGAGTTTAACCCGAGCAAGTGTGAGAGGATGCACTTTGGTGTTATGTAGGGGGATAGTGTAATGTAGAAAATAGGTGCAGGAGTGGGCCATTCGGCCCTTCGAGCTTGCACTGCCATTCAATATGATCATGGCTGATCATCCAACTCAGTATCCTGTACCTGCCTTCTCTCCACACCCCTGATCCCTTTAGCCACATCTAATTCGATCTTAAATATAGCCAATGAACTAGCCTCAACTACCTTCTGTGACAGAGATTCCAGAGATTCACCACTCTCTGTGTGAAAAATAAGGATTTCCCCCTTATCCTTAAACTGTGACCCCTTGTTCTGGACTTCCCCAACATCGGGAACAATCTTCCTGCATCTAGCCTGTCCAACCCCTTAAGAATTTTGTAAGTTTCTATATGATCCCCCCTCAATCTTCTAAATTCTAGCGAGTACGAGCCGAGTCTATCCAGTCTTTCTTCATATGAAAGTCCTGACATCCCAGGAATCAGTCTGGCGAACCTTCTCTGCACTCCCTCTATGGCAAGAACGTCCTTCCTCAGATTAGGAGACCAAAACTGTACGCAATACTCCAGGTGTGGTCTGACCAAGACCCTGTACAACTGCAGTAGAACCTCCCTGCTCCTATACTCAAATCCTTTTGCTATGAATATTAACAGCATTGAGCAATATAACAGCAATATTAACAGCATTGATGTGCAGAGGGATCGTGGAATCCAAGTACAGAGCTCACTAAAGGTGGCAGAACAAGTAGATAGGGTGGTGAAGAAGGTGATGGTATGCTTGCTTTCACTGCTAGTGGCATTGAGTATTAACGTCAATGTCATGATGCAGCTCTATGCAGGCCTTAAGTGAGGTAGAATTTGTTCATTGTGTCTAAGATAGCTTTTTGAGTCAATATGTATATTGAGACAATGGCATTTAAAATACTTTAATGAGATGGTTTTGGATATGAAGGGAATGGAGCAGTATGGGTTATGTGCAGGCAGATAGATGGTCTTGTCATCATGTTCAACATTGACATTGTGGGCCGAAAGGCCTGTTCTTGTGCTAAACTGTTCTATGGTCCTTGTAAATTGCCCTAACTGAGAAGGGGGTGTGCTTGACCATCTTTGGGCAGGTGGAGGAGGGACTGGTTGGTGAACACCTTTGGAATAAAGGAAGGGATAAGGTTGGGACTTGAATTGAGATGTTGAACTGGGGAAAGCTGATAACAATAACACTGCTTGGTCCATCATGAGTACTGACCTCCCCACCATCGAAGGTATTTACAGGAGTCAAAAAGGCAGCCAGCATCATCAGAGACCCACACGACCCTGGCCACACACTCATTTTACCACTGCCATCGGGAAGAAGTTACAGGATCCTGAAAACTGTAATGTTCAGGTTCAGGAACAGCTTCTTCCCCACAACCATCAGGCCATTAAACACTGCTACTTCCAAATAGGCTTTGAACTATAAAGACATTGGAGTATTAATTTTAACTTTGCAATCTTATATTTTATTCATTTTCTTTGTTTATAACTCCATCATCAAGTTCGCTGACGACACCACTATTGTGGGGCGTATCACTGATGGGGATGAGTCAGAATACAGAAGAGAGATCGAGCAACTGTCCATAAGGTGCCAGCGCAATAACCTGGCCCTCAACACCAGCAAAACCAAGGAACTGATTGTGGACCTTGGAAGGAATAGGAGGGGGACCCACGGCCCCGTTTGTATCAATGGGTCGATGGTTGAAAGGGTCAAGAGCTTCAAATTCCTGGGCGTGCACATCTCTGAAGATCTTTCCTGGTCCGAGAACACTAACGCAATTATCAAAAAAGCTCATCAGCGCCTCTACTTCCTCAGAAGATTACGGAGAGTCGGATTGTCAAGGAAGACTCTCTCTAACTTCTACAGGTGCGCTGAAGGGGATGGTTTCTAGAGGGCTAGTATAGACATTGTGGGCCGGATGGATTCTTGGGCTGGCGGCTCAGTCACTCAAGCCTGTTGTGCTGACAGCTCACTCACTCACGGCTGGTGGGCTGGCAGTTGACTCATGGCTATTCCTTGAAATTCCATTTCAAGCAGGGTGCAAGGCCACTAAAGATAGCGAGTCGTGACCTCTCCCACCTCCATCTTGCAGAGACTGAGCCATGCCCACACTTCTGGGTTTTATAGTCCCTCCCACCCTCTCACCAGAAGGGACGTGGCCTTCATGGCGTGATTGACAGGAGAGAGAATCTCAACATTATTTAAACACTAATAACTATTATTTTTCATCGATGGGAAACATCCTCGGCACCCGATGAACGGAGGGAGTCTCTGAGTAAGATGGCCAAAAATCACAGCAGTACATGGCAGCGCTTTTTCTAAAATCAATATAAATTGCAAACAGGAAGTGGTCAAGATTAGACTTTTAATTATGTAGAAGGCCAGGCAACTTTAATTAGGCAAGGCAACTTTAATTAGGCAAGGCGACTTTAATTAGGCAAGGCAACTTTAATTAGGCAACAAAGCTTTAGCATTTCCAAACCAAGGGCAACACAGCTTTAGCATTTCCAAAGCATTGCCTATTTCCTTCGCTCCATAGATGCTGCCTCACCCGCTGAGTTTCTCCAGCATTTTTGTCTACCACAGAACATTCCGGAATGGATGTAGAAAGAATTGACACAAAAAGCTGGAGTAACTCTGGCAGGTTAGGCAGCATCTCTGGAGAAAAGGGATTGGTGATGTTTTGGGTCAAGACCCTACTTCAGACTCGGGGGAGAGCGAAACGAGAGATATAAAAGAGTACAAAGAACAAATGAATGAAAGGTATGCAAAAGGATAAATCAAAGCCAGCAACGATGATCAAGGAAAGGTGGAGCCCACAATGCTCCATTGTTGGTTGTGGAGAAGGTGATAACGAGTGATACAAACAGTGAAACTAGGCAGGATAACAGTGAAACTAGTACAACGACTATGGGGAGGGATGGAGAGTTAGGGGATACAAGGGTTACTTGAAGTTAGAGAAGTCAATGTTCATACTGTTAGGGTGAAAGCTGCCCAAGCGAAATATGAGGTGCTGCTCCTCCAATTTGTGCTGAATGTCACTCTGACAAGAGAGGAGGCCCAGGACAGAAACATAGAAACATAGAAATTAGGTGCAGGAGTAGGCCATTTGGCCCTTCGAGCCTGCACCACCATTCAATATGATCGTGGCTGATCATCCAACTCAGTATCCCGTACCTGCCTTCTCTCCATACCCCCTGATCTCCTTAGCCACAAGGGCCACATCTAACTCCCTCTTAAATATAGCCAATGAACTGGCCTCAACTACCCTCTGTGGCAGAGAGTTCCAGAGATTCACCACTCTCTGCGTGAAAAAAGTTCTTCTCATCTCGGTTTTGAAGGATTTCCCCCTTATTCAGAAAGGTCAGTGTTGGGAATGGGAAAGGGAGTAAGTGTTTGGCAACCGGTGAGAAAGAATGTATCTCCTTAGGGAACAGAAGAGTAATCTATGTGTGTAGTCTGGGGATATGTGGAAGTCCCAAATAAATGTCTTGTCTATGTTCACCTAGAAGGACTCCAAAGACGTACAGGTTTGCAGGTTAATTGGCTTGGTAAATGTAAAACTTGTCCCTAGTGTGTGTAGGATAGTGTTAATATGCGGAGATCGCTAGTCGGCGTGGACCCAGTGGGCCGAAGGGCCTGTTTCTGCGCTGTATCTCTAAACTAAACTGAATCAATAGAATAGAGACAGAGAGTGATATTGCCGTACAGCTCATAAACAGGCCCTTCGGCCCAATCACACCAAGATGGCAACTACCACCTCCACCTTTTGTGTGGTGACATGCTCCAGCTACCACCATACTCCTCCCTGTACGTCTTTGGAGTCCTTCTAGGTGAACATAGACAAGACATTTATTTGGGACTTCCACATATCCCCAGACTACACACATAGATTACTCTTCTGTTCCCTAAGGAGATACATTCTTTCTCACCGGTTGCCAAACACTTACTCCCTTTCCCATTCCCACACTGACCTTTCTGTCCTGGACCTCCTCTCTTGTCAGAGTGACATTCAGCACAAATTGGAGGAACAGCACCTCAATTTCGCTGGTCATCTTTGCCCTCATTTTAGTCTCAGATCCCTCTAAACCTCTCCTATCCCTTTGCCTGAAGTGCATTTTAAATGCTGTTGCAGTTCCTGCCTCTACTACTTACTCTGGCAGCTCGTTCCATTTTCCCCACCCACTCTCTGAGTGAAAAAGTTGCCCCACCTCTTGCTCCTCTCACTTTAACTTTTGCCCTCTGGGTTGTGATTGCCCTGCCGTGTGTAAAACACCCTGTACATTTAACCCCATCTATTCCTATCATGATTTTATACACCTCTATGTTCACTCCTCAGCCTCCTGCGCTCCACAGTATAAGGTCCTAGTTGGCCCATTCTCGCCCGATACCCCTCTCCTCATCATCCTTCTTCAAAAATGTCAACTTTGGCCCAGTGCAGTGGAATGATGAATCAGGGGGCATGGGTTTGAGGTGAGAGGATGCTAGGTTTAATAAGAACCTTAGGGGTGCCAGGTGTGGGTGAGTGGAACAATCTGCCAGAGGTGTATAAAATCATGGTATGTTAGCTTTCATTGCAAAAGGATTTGAGTATAGGAGCAGAGAGATTCTACTGCAGTTGTACAGGGTCTTGGTGAGACCACACCTGGAGTATTGCGTACAGTTTTGGTCTCCAAATCTGAGGAAGGACATTATTGCCATAGAGGGAGTGCAGAGACGGTTCACCAGACTGATTCCTGGGATGTCAGGACTGTCTTATGAAGAAAGACTGGATAGACTTGGTTTATACTCTCTAGAATTTAGAAGATTGAGAGGAGATCTTATAGAAACTTACAAAATTCTTAAGGGGTTGGACAGGCTAGATGCAGGAAGATTGTTCCCGATGTTAGGGAAGTCCAGGACAAGGGGTCACAGCTTAAGGATAAAGGGGAAATCCTTTAAAACCAAGATGAGAAGAACTTTTTTCACGCAGAGAGTGGTGAATCTCTGGAACTCTCTGCCACAGAGGGTAGTTGAGGCCACTTCATTGGCTATATTTAAGAGGGAGTTAGATGTGGCCCTTGTGGCTAAGGGGATCAGGGGGTATGGAGAGAAGGCAGGTACGGGATACTGAGTTGGATGATCAGCCCTGATCATATTGAATGGCGGTGCAGGCTCGAAGGGCCGAATGGCCTACTCCTGCACCTAATTTCTATGTTTCTATGTTTCTACAACAAAGGTTCAATAACAACTTTTAACATTTCGACAGGTACATGCATAGAGGGTTATGTGCTAAATGCAGGCACATGGGATTAGTTTAGATGGAGCATCTTTGTTAGCATGGAAGGTGGGTATAGTTAGTTCAGGGGGGAGTATGGTGGTAGCTGGAGCATGTCACCACACAAAAGGTGGAGGTGTTAGTTGCCATGGAACGTACAAAGGTGGATAAATCCCCAGGGTCAGATAACATCTATCCAAGAATGATATGGGAACCTTGAAGAATTTGGTGAAGAAATATTGTGCTTGTTTGACTAAAGTTGAGGCACCAAAAGACTGGAGGAGAGCCAATGTGGTTCCTTTATTTAAGGAGGTCAGCAGGGATAAGTCAACTGAGCCTTGAATTAGTGTTTCGTTTTCTTTAGAGATACAGTGCAGAAACAGTCCCTTAGGTACACCGAGTCCATGCCGACCAGCGATCTCCCCGTACACCAGCCGGATCCTACACAATTTATTATTTTTACCAAACCCCATTAAGCTACAAATCTTTGGAGTGTGGGAGGAAAGCGGAGCACCCGGGGAAAACCCACACAGTCACGGCGAGAACGCGCAAACTCCGCACAGACAGCACCCGGATCGAACCCGGATCTCTGGCGGGGTAAGGCACACAATACCCAGAATGAAGAAGTGAAAACAGGTGTTTAGGAATTTTCGCAAAGTAATTAAAAATAAATAACTGAAATATCACATTTACATAAGTATTCAGACCCTGTACTTTGTTGAGGAACCTTTAGCAGTGATTACAGTCTCACGTCTTCTTGGGTATGAAGCTACAAGCTTGGCACACCTGTATTTGGGTCATTTCTCCCATTCTTCTCATGACACATGACAGCCCGCTTGGAGTTTGCCAAAAGGCACCTAAAGAGCTTTCAGACCTTGAGAAACAAGATTCTTTGGTCTGATGAAACCAAGATTGAATTCTTGGTCCTGAATGCCAAGCATTGTTTCTGGAGCAAACCAGGCACCGCTCGTCACCTGGCCTATATCATACCTACGGTGAAGCATGGTGGTGGCAGCATCATGCTGTGGGGATTTTATTCAGCGGCAGGGTCGAGGGAAAGATGAACGGAACAAAGTACAGAGAGATCCTTGATGAAAACCTGCTCCAGAGCGTTCTGGACCTCAGATTGGGGCAGAGGTACACCTTCCAACAGGACAACGACCCTAAGCACACAGCCAAGACAACGCAAGAGTGGCTTCGTGAGAAGTCTGTGAATGTCCTTGAGTGGCCCAGCCTGATCCCGGACTTGAACCCGATCGAACATCTCTGGAGGGACCTAACAATAGCTGTGCCTCGACGCTCCCCATTCAACCTGACAGAGCTTGAGAGGATCTTTTTTTATTATGGGGTATTGTGTGTAGATTGATGGTAAAAAAATTAATTTAATCCATTTTAGAATAAGGCTGTAACATAACAAAATGTGTAACATGTGAAGGAGTCAGAATAGTCTCAGAATGCACTGTAGATTATTGATTAGTATGTTGTCAGAGGTTATGGAGAGAAGGGATGTTGAGAGAGAAAGATAGATCAGCCATGAGTGAATGGCAGAGTGGACTTGATGGGCCAAATGGCCTAATTTTTCTCCTGGAACCCATGAGAGGCTGCTAGCTCCTGGCACACTTGGTTGCCACAGAGAATTGCCAGCTCTGGTCCCCTGAAGAAAAGGGGAGGAGAAAACTTGCGAGGAACATTTCTTTGAACACGGCAATCAAAAAAGACAGCGTGTGATAGAACTGTATCCAACACTACAGTGAAGACCAGCGGTCTCATGCACTCACTCCCTGAAGCATCCCATCCATCGCATAGTTCCTTCACAAACCAGTATCAATCTGGAATTCACTACACCCTCGAACATGTTTAATAACAAGGCAATTTTCCCGATGGAGTAGGAAACGCAACAACTGCAAAAAAACCCTACCTTCCCCTCTCTTCCTCTGTTTAGGAAGGAACTGCAGATGCTGGTTAAATTTCACCAAAGATAGACACACTAAGCTGGAGTAACTCAGCGGCTCAGGCAACATCTCTGGAGAAAAGGAATAGATGGCGTTTCGGGTCGAGACTCTCCTTCAGATATCTCGACCAGAAGCGTCACCTATTCCTCTCTCCAACATTCCCTCTGTCTGATCTACAGAAACGCACTCCACTACCTCTTGATCAAAGGCAGGATGAGTCCCTTGCCCTGAGTAGGTGAATCAAGGACCAGAGGACATAGGTTTAAGGTGAAGAGGAAAAGATTTCATAGGAATCTGAAGAGGTAACTTTATCACACAAAGGGTGGTGGGTGTATGGAACGAGCTGCCAGAGGAGGTAGTTGGAGCAGGGACTATCCAAACGTTTCAGAAACAGTTAGACGGGTACATGGATAGTGTTCCTCCTCTCCACAGAAGCTGTCTGTCCCGCTGAGTTACTCCAGCTTTTTGTGTCTATCTTAGGTACATGGAGAGGACAGGTGTGGAGGGTTATGGGCCACATCTGGCTCCCGGCCATTCAGGCTATTTTCCACAGGCGGTGCCTGCGGAAGGCACACGGCCTCATCAAGGACCATAGCCACCCAGCACGCAGACTTTTCTCCTTGTTACCGTCAGGCAGACGATACAGGAGAATGGCTGTACGTACCTACCACCAGACTAAAAGCCCTGTCCCACGGTACGAGTTCATTCCAAGAACTCTCCCGAGTTTAAAATAAAATCAAACTCGTGGTAAGCACAGAGAGTGAATGTAGCAGGTACGTCGGAGCTCGGGAACGTCTCTTAGCGGCTCGTAACGCTACGGCAGGTACTCGGGAAGACTCGCTAGCTGCAGGTAAGCACTGGAAGACTCGTGAAGATTTTTAAACATGTTGAAAAATGTCCACGAGAGCCCCGAGTACCGAGGAGTGGCCATTACCGTAAATCTCCGAGTTCGAATCGGGGCAAACTCGGGAGGGGACTTGGAATGAACTCGTACTGTGGGACAGGGCTTTTAAGAACAGTTTTTACCATAGAAACATAGAAACTCTATGCCTCAACGATGACTCTGGAAGAAAACTGGAGCTCAATTATAAATCCGTGCTGAAGGAAAAATCAACAAAGTTGCGGAGACTTTGTGGTGAACTTGTTGCTTTGTGCTGGGTCCCAAGATGTTGGAAGCCCCATCTGCTCTCACTGTTCCAACACCCCCAGCTGCTGGTTTGCCCCGTGGACTCAAGGCGACACCAGCCCTCGCTGAAAAAGGCGAGAGAATGATTAATCCTGGAATATAAATCAAGTTTTTAAGTTTTTGCAGCGCGGGGCCTGAAAAGGCCCGTGGTTGTTTTTTAATGATATCTGGCACATTCCATTGTGTCAGGATAGCAGCAGGCGGAGAGAGAGGGAGAGAACCCTTCAAAGGGAATTGGTTGCAGAGTTTGCATGTGGCCACTTACATCTTGGCAGTTCCTCATCTCCCTGTTTTATTCACTGCCTGATCTTTCCCTGATATAAACCTGGCTTGAAATGCCTGGGCTACCTGAGGTGGGCTTGGATATGCAAATGGCCCTGGATTGGCAAGGGAGATGATAGTTGTAGCCTACAGCTCCCACACAAAAGACACAGCTATTTTCTTCTCTCTCCCTCCCTCTCTCTCTGTTCAGCTCGTTGTCTGGCTTTCTCGGGAACCGCGCGCTGGTCTTGTCTCAATTTGCACCACTTTATTGACAATGCAAAGCAAAATACCACATGTATTAAAAAAAAAAAAACCTTCCCCCCTCTGGCAGGTTCATTTTCCCTGCCTGCTTGTTGTGGGATCTCTCACTCACTTTAGCATTCAGTTCTGCAGCGATTCTCTCAAAATGTAAATGACTTAAAGAAATACAGGCAAAGTCAAGCCGCATTAAAGTTTCATGGCTCAGCCTCTTCAGTACATTTTATGTATAATAATACCATTCTCTTTTCTCCCTCATTGTGTATGCGTTCTCTCCGGAATATGCAAACCTTATTAGTTGGCAGCACTTTTAAGCTGGGTCTCAGCCTGTGCCAGAGTGATAAGTACCAGGTAAATTTAGCAAAAAGCCTTCAGGGAACTCAGGCAGGAGGAGTCTTCCCTTTGTAGACTGTGGTAATCAGTGGTGACATATAAAACTTTGTTCTTTCATTATAAATATGTTGGAGGACGGAAGGTGACCTTGATAGGCTCCTGTACACCGGGGCGAGCTTTGATTCCTCTCTTTCTGTACTGCTGCCTGTGATAATGACGGCAGTGTTGACAGTTCCGTTTCATTTGATTGTCACTATTCGCTGGAATTAACATAGCGCTGTGCAGAGTTTCTCCTCCTCCCCTTCCCCAGTCTGCAAAGCCCCGTGTGGAACAGGGCCACATATTCAGATCTCCCCCCACCCCCCCCTAATGAGTAGCAACGACCATCTCCCGTTATAATTGCAACCTAGCCCACCCCACCCTGCAAGGTGCTGCCTGGACATTACACAGGTTACATGCCCAGGGGTGGAACGGTGTGTGTGTGAAAAAGGTCTCAAGAAGGGTCTCGACCCCAAACGTCACCCATTCCTTCTCTCCAGAGATGCTGCCTGTCCCGCTGAGTTACTCCAGCTTTTTGTGTCTACGGTTTAAACCAGCATCCGCAGTTCCTTCTTACACATGGGGTGTTTGAACAGTGGGCCCTTCAAACCTTCACACAGAGGGTCATCGCTAAACACCAGTGGAGAACATATCCCTGGTCAATTAAACCGAGCTGGCTCAGTGATGTTCTCATTACTGCCCATCGAACGGCTGGGGGAATGGGCAGATCATCTCTGACATTACAGTGGTCTTCACATTATAGACCCCCTTATCCCCCCCCGCGCCCCCACCCCCATCCACTACACCCCCCACATCACTCCACCCCACCCCACCTCAACCCCCTATCCACCCCCTCTCAACTACCTCTCCACCCCCTCTCCAACCCCACCCCAACCCCCACCCCCACCCCAACCCCCCACCCCCACCCCCACCCCCCCCCCCCCCCC